>NC_135437.1:23385945-23691445 GCF_051991255.1 Vanacampus margaritifer | reverse complement strand
GTGAGCCGTGATTGGTCTTTACCTGAGCCCTTGGGCACTGTGATGTCATTTTCAGTTGGCAGCTGAGCACCACGTTGGTGACCCTTGGGGTAGAGTGTAATGTGAGTGACAATGACTCTAAAATTGTAAATAGATTTTGTTTTTAAAAAGTACTTTTGATGATGCCCAGTTAAATCGTTGCTCACTGGTAATCAATTCACACTGTGCCTGCGTTAAACAAGGTCTTAAAGGGCCTCGACTGCCAATGTGGAACCTTAGGTCATCACTCAGAATTCCTGGTTAACTTTTACACACCTTCATCTCTCAACAGCCTGCAAGGGTGACTTACTGTACTGGGCAAACTTTTTTTTCTATGAATAAATAAGCCACGTTCCATTGTGGACAAAATATAACCGTTTAACCATTATTTCTTACCACGCGTGACTTTCTATTACAACTTATTTTTCCTCTTTCTTTTTGATGTTTAGCTTAAGTTTTGCTAACAACAGATAATTTTGCAGCCTAATCACAGTTGTTTCATGTAATTATATGCCTTCTCGACCCCATACCAAAAAAAAACATGACTTCTGTTCAGGGTATTTATGGGGGAATCCAATCCTCAACTATGTGTAATCAGAGCAGGACCAAACAAGTGAAGGAACACGTGACTTCAACTGTAACATTAGAAAAGAGATTAACATAACCACAAAGAAAACAGCCATTTTCTATCCTTTTTATTAATACCATGTGTGGATCGGATTTACAGTCTGTCTGTCTTATTATGATCATGCACTTCATGAACAAAAGTATTCCGTCACCAGGTCGGTAGACTAAAAGTTCCTCTAAGGTTGATGTCTAATAAATAGATTTTTGCAAATACATAATGCAAACTGCTTTAAAAAAAATAATAATATGATACCTACTATATTGTAAAACTTTTTTTTTAACTCATTCACTGCCATTGACGGTTATAGACGTCAAAAAAATCATTTTAACTATTTCTATTAGTTTACTTCTACTTTTGTTAACAAGAGTATGAAAACCTAGATTTTTTTTATTGTACATTTAGAACAGATATAAAATTTGTGATTAATCGTGAGTTAACTATTGAAGTCATGCGATTAATCGCGAGTAAAAAATTTAATCGTCTGACGCCCCTTATTTCGTCAGGTGATTAAAATGTGTAATTGTAATAAATCAAATAGTTAACTCACGATTAATCACAAATTTTACATGTGTTCTAAATGTACATTTTCATACTCTTGTTAACAAAAGTGTGTGTGGGGGGGGGGAATGTTAAACTAATAGAAATAGTTTAAATGAATTTTTGACGTTTATAGCCGTCAATGGCAGTGAATGAGTTAAGTGCACTGGTACTTTTCCAGGTATGCTTCCTGTCCACAGATTTTGACCCGTGCTTAACTACAGCATTACACAACATCACAATGAGTACCACTGCCGTCAATAAACATTCCAATAGCATGCTTACTTGCTTACCTGTGTTCGCTATTTCTTTAATAGCTTCTGATATTGCTAGTGATTTGAAACCATATTGATTGTCATAGAATACGTTCTGTTTATGTATGAACACATCCTGTCACTGACTGAGCAGAGCTACTAAGATATTTGTACTAATACTAGTCCATATATTATATTTTAGGGAATTCGCTGGCCACGTGGAAATACACGTTAGAAGTGTGGTCCACGTGCTGGCATCTCAGGAAAAAATCTGCCATAAAATGGGGGGATTCCCAAACACAGATGCTGACATTCCTCATCACCAACATCATCACCACCCCCCCTGGAAAAACAGCATGCTCTGTTCTTTGCCATACCACTGATACATGTGCCAATTTGCTAGTGCTTCCATCATTCAGCAAGGATGGTTTCTGTTTCGTCTCACTCTCGCAGTAAGACTGTCCAACTGAAAGCAATCATGTACCTCAAACACATCAGGCCGGTGGGAATCAGAAGATTTTCATTGGCCTATATAAACAACTTTGCAGATGCTGACCTCTGGGGAGTGTTGTTTCCAAAATAATCCACATTTCACCCTATTCAAAGAAAGGGCTCTGCGACAAAGGCAAAGCTCTCGATTTACCGGTCGATCTACGTTCCTGCCCTCACCTATGGTCACGAGCTGTGGGTCGTGACCGAAAGAACAAGATCCCGGATACAAGCGGCCGAAATGAGTTTCCTCCGCAGGGTAGCCGGGCTCTCCCTTAGAGATAGGGTGAGAAGCTCGGTCATCCGAGAGGGACTCAGCGTCGAGTCGCTGCTCCTCCACGTTGAGAGGAACCAGTTGAGGTGGCTCGGGCATCTGGTTCGGATGCCTCCTGGACGCCTCCCTGGGGAGGTGTTCCGGGCATGTCCTACCGGCAGGAGGCCCCGGGGACGACCCAGGACACGCTGGAGACACTATGTCTCTCGGCTGTCCTGGGAACGCCTTGGGGTCCCGTCGGATGAGCTGGCTGAAGTGGCTGGGGAGAGGGAAGTCTGGACTTCCCTGCTAAAGCTGCTGCCCCCGCGACCCGACCCCGGATAAGCGGAAGAAGACGGACGGACGGACGGCTCTGCGACTTCATTAGCACGTGAAGCACGAGATGGAAAATGCAGTGTAATCTGACATTTGCTTGTCCAGGAGATTGCAAAACATAGACTGATATATTGTAGCCTGATGTTATGTAAGGTTACAACGTGGTGGTATTAAAGCCAACGCCTGTTTAGTTTTCTTGTCTTGCCCGCTGTTGCACAATGAAAAACTTTGTATCTCCCTCTGGATGGCATTTAAGGGTATTAACTGTTCCCAGTAACACTGGCCTTGCCCAGAAGTGTCTGCCTTAGAAGAGAAACACAGTCCGCTTGATATACGGTGACCCCTCCCCTTGAAGCAAGGTTCTACCCATGATTCAGCGGGAGCCCTTGTCTAGTCTGGTTTATCTTTCCAAGTGAAGGATCAAACCCAAGAAGGTGTGACCTCCGCCAAAGTCACCGTGGAGGTCACCAGGTCTCGCTGGCACTTGACCACAAAATCAATCAGGATTTATCCTCCTCATAGTTCACTTAGGAACCACTTTGTGTGTGTGTGTGTGTGTGTGTGTGAGTGTCATTTATTGTTTATTGTTCATTATCATTTATTGATAATGAAACTAAAACATTAAGTATTTTAGTTCAGTGTCCAGGGGAAAAATCACATCTAAATTTGTTTTTTGAGCAATTCCCCCATGCCCCCCCCTCCCCCAGGCCAGCCAGTGAGGTTGTTGATGGTGGACTTTGTGAAGGGAGGGGTCAACAGTAAATTGATACTTTTTAAACAAAATCTGTAACACATCAGTGTAAATTAAATCTCAGTATTGTTCATTCAGTATTTTTACCAATTCGACATGTCATCATCATTGCTCTTTCTCTCTTTTTTATTTTTATTTTGTACGTGCGTGAGTGTGTGTGTGTTTGTGTGCGTGTGTGTGTGTGCATGTGTGCATGTGTGCGTGCGTGTGAGTTTGTACTCATTAATTCACCTACAACCTATTAAAAATCCCATACCGTTCACCTAAACCGAATAGTTTAGAATCCAGCTAGAGTCGTGAGGTTGTCAGGAGACCCGAGGAAGGATCAAAGAAAAGAAAGGAAAGTGAAATCCAGCACCGACCAGACACCCCGGCGCATCTCTGAAAGCTGCTCCTTGCTGTGCAATGTGCACACATTTCGGACAGGCACGGCGCTGGCGCTAAACCGGAAGCCCTGCTAACATTAAAGGAACAGCATTGTTGCCATTCAGCACAATAAAAATATCTTTTTTTATTTACATATGACAGCACAATAAAAAAAAAAAAAAATTTTTATACATATGAATGTTTTAATAAAAATTTATGTAAAGTAATGTCAAATATTGGGATATGTATCACCATGAAGGCCATGTTTGGTGATACACGTGTATCGTGATACGTATCGTACTGTGAGGTTGTTGTCAATACAGCCCTATAGTAAAAACACACTTTTGTATAAAATAAATAGCGCATATTCTTCTTAACATTGGGAGATTTTAACTTCACTGTAATTGTGATCCAAGTTAGGATTTAATGAAGGCAGAAAAAATCTGCCTTCGTTCCATATATCTTAAAAACACGCTTCTTAAATTAACTAAATACTCTAAATTAATTATAGTTGTAAACAGGTGTGCCCCCGGCAATCCGTTCAGGGTGTCAGCGAGGCTCCAGTTACCGGCAACCCGAATGAGGAAGTGGTATAGAAAAAGGAATAGGCAAATATATTCCTTTCAAGATTTCCCAATTGTCATCATTAATGTTTGCTGACAGGCTGTGCAAATTCCCAATGGTTTCCAAATATGGGTCTCTCTCTCTGCCATATGATATATATATAGGTTATTTGTGAGGAATTTCTATTATAAAATGAAAATTAGATAATGGCAGCTCATGAGAATGGATATTCCAAATCACATGAAGAGCCCAGACAAAAAGCAAAAACAAAACTGATGATTGAGGACAAAAATACAGCAATACTGTAAATTGTAATGTTCATCAGAGTGATGGTTGCTTCACACGGACACTCTGAGACCTGATAAATATAAACCACTGTACAGTAATTAGTTGAGCAGATGGCCCTCGTCATTCCTGAGCGGCAGCGGGTCGTTCTTTTCCAAAGATAAAACGCTCGACATGTCAACACATCACAGATGGGCAGCGTTGTCTTGGGAAAAAACGCATCCTAATCAGCTGTCTGCACTATTTGCATGCACTACATATTTTTCAGACATCTTGAAATGTGGTTGAATGGCTAATGAATGAGATCATGTCACCAGTTTGGCCTATCTCTGTCCACTTTCTCTCATGTACTCTCTTCTTTCAACTATTCTGAACATTTCCAAACACCCCAATTGCTCCTCCTTCTCCTACAAGAGAGCTTCCAAACTATTTTCCACTCGGCAGTCGAATTCCCTCCATGACTTTGCCCATTCCCACTCTCCTCTTGAAGGATCCCATTCTGTAAACATCCCGCAAAGATTACGACACAGATGCAAGCAAAGCCACGTGCACTGACAAGAGCCGGCTCACGGGAACGTGGCGAGAAATTGACAGAACTGTGAAGATGAACATCTCACTTTTACAGGTCATGAGGAGTCACTGCTTGACGGCCAGAAACTCCACCAATGCAAATACTAGGCTACAAAAACAAATAAAGACAGGAAATGCTCAAAATATTCACAATAAACTTTTAAAAAACATGTCAAATTAAACATCCTGGAAAAAAAAGTTGTCTCTTCTAAATCTGCGAACTTATCTCTTTTAAGTCTCTTTAACATTCATGTTTCTTGTGCCTTAGCGAACGGTCGACTTACGGTGAACTTTTCTGGACCTCGCCAGCATGTCTGTTTGAACTAGTATGAATAAATATCTTGAAGCAGCTAAGACAAACTTTAAAGTAAAAAAAGTTTAAAGCCGAGCCCTGTCATTGGCCCCGCCCCTTTTGAGGATAAGCGGTTCCGAGAATGGATGGAGGGATGTTTGAAGCCAATTATGACATTTATCTATTAAGGGGAGCGACATTCACACAGACTTCTGCTGTGGCACAACACTTCCAGGAATAGTTATTCTTTTCAATATATCGCTGGTGTTGAAAAAGTAGGTCAGAACCCCTTCTTTTTTTTCTTTTTTTTTTGCCAGGAGAGCTCAGTATTGTTCATTCGATTTGACATCATCATTGCTCTCCTTTTTTTTAAAAAAACAAATAAATTAAAAAAAAATAAATAAATGTTTTTAAACGTGTGCGTGTGTGTGTGTGTGTGTGTGTGTGTGTGTGTGTGTGTGTGTGTGCGTGCGAGCGTGTGTGTATTCATCAGTTCACCTAAAGCCCATTAAAAAAAATCCCATACTAATAATATAATATAATAATAAATTGCCAAATGCAGAAACATCAATGTAAGTTATCACGATGTAGTGGCTCTCGCTAACAGACAGAATTAAGTAACCAGAATTAGGTTAAAAAATTCTATATACGTAGACCATGTTTCTATAAATTTTGATATTTGGTTTTTATTTGAGGCAGATATTTTTTCCATTAAAATGTGATTTATGAGGAGGTTAGACCATTGGTCGATATTCAGAGTTTGTTTATTTTTCCAGTTAACAAGAATTGTTTTTTTTGCGATAGTAAGGGCTACAAGTGTAGATTGAAATTGTTTATGTGGTAAGTCAGTTGTTGTTAGGTCACCTAGCAAACACAAGTTTGGAGATAAAGGTATCCTACAGTCCAAAATAGCGGAAAGTTTTTCTAAGACTTTAGTCCAGAAATACATAACCGGAGTACATAACCATAAAGCATGAACATAAGTGTCTGTAGTGTTTTGTAAGCATTGGAGACAAATGTCGGAGTCTGAGAGTCCCATTTTCTTCATCATATATTGAGTAATGTATGTTCTGTTAATAATTTTATATTGGATAAGTTGTAAATTTGCGTGTTTTGTCATTTTAAATGCGTTTTCACAAACTTGAATCCAAAAGTCAGATTCCGGTGCTATAGACAAGTCTGTCTCCCATTTCGAGATGGGTAAAGACATTTTATCAGTATATGAAAGTAACTTATATATTTTTGAAAGTTTTTTTGTTGTTGTCGGAGAAAGCTTGTTAATATCTTTAGCTAAAACAGGCGGTTGGCGCGTACCCCGAAGTGTTGGAATTTTTTTCTTTATCATATTTTTAACTTGCAGATAATGTAAAAAATTTACGTTTTTTATATTGTATTTTTGGAGCAAGGATGTATATGATATAAACATATTATCTGAGAAGAGATGGTGGAGATGTGTAATTCCTTTCTGCTCCCACACAGCTAAATGAAACGGTTGGTTGTTAAGTTGAAAGTCGGGGTTATGCCATAGGGGAGAAAGGTCAGAACCCCTTCGAGAGAGATTCACTAGTCGTATACATGCAGTCAATATTCAGTTAAAAAAATCCCAGACCAATTGAGAAAACCTCATTTACATGCTCATACATATCCCAATCTAAACCACGATGCATGGACGACATCGTTCTGGTTCAGCAAATGGACGTCATTTCCGCGTTTAATTTCCTAAGGTCAATAAAAGACATTTTAATATCACTCAGCATACTAATAAAGTCGTTGGTTTCCCCCTTGCTTCAAAAGTATGGTTCTGTGCTGGTTCGCCATTTTGTTGACCCCTGCTTGTGTATTTCTAGTGGGTTGTGCGCCACACGCACGGACTTGCATACAATATGTGTGTTTACGTATGCACACTGTGGCATTTACACCGTAGAGAACAGAAAATGACGGGAAAGCGCAGTGGGGAAATCAATAAATTTGAGTTTAGCATGTGGCAACGTAAGATGGCCGCCGCACCTACAAATAGTGTTCCCTCATTTTTAGGTGAATTTACGTAAAGAAGAGGACGTAAAAAAACAAACCAAAAAAATGTGTTTGTTTTGGGTGGCGAGTTATACTTCTACTGTGACATAACAAAGCCGCCAAACAGTTGCCGCCCTTCAAAACACGTGTTAACTTTGTAAATAAACATAATAAGAAAAATAGCAGCATAAATAAAGAATGCAATAAATCGGGGAGGGGTGGGAGATGGCACTGGTGGTTTGGGGGTGGATGATAATCTCTGAAAAACCTGCGAAAAAGCGAGGTACAACCAAAGATAAACCCCATAATGTATGAATTTTTAACCCAAATACAAATCTGCGATATAGTGAACAGTAAAGTAGCGAGGGACCATGCACTGTGTAGTTTAGAATTATTCCTTGCAAATGGACATGTTTATATTACCAAATATTCGAGTTAAAAAAAGAGGTAACCCAGGGGTATAATTCGAATTTTTGTGCATTTTTACGAGGCCTTTCAAAAACCAATATTAGCAATATTAACAATTTCATATTTAACATTTGGTTATTGACTGTATTTGAACGCAGCCAGTCTGCAGTAAATTTAGTGTCTCGATGACATTTCGTTTTTTCAGTATATTTGAGTCTGTTGAGCACCGGTGTTGTTATTTGAAGCGGTTAAAAGCGTCATTCTCCGCATTTATACGATCGTTGTTGTCAACACCAATAGCATCAGCGTAAACGCTCATCTCACAGCATCGACACAACAACGCGTGTGTCACATGCCCGTGAGCAAAGGCAGACATCTGTACGCTTTCCACACAAGAGCAGCCGGAACAACTCACATTCAAACTGACATCTGGAACCAAGCGAACATAATGTACACAAATACTCTGCGGTGTCAAAACATAAATCAGTGTAAAGCCTTGACATAAACAAGGACAGAGAGTTTTCATGTATATCTAATGCAGTGCTGCAAGAGTCCTTGATTCTGTTTATCTGATGAGCAGCCAGGACGTGACAACTCGAATGATTTGCTGAATAAACAGTGTCGTTTTGATTTATTCTCATTAAAACGATAGTTGAAATGATATAACTATATATAGTTTCAATTCTTTCCTGAGACAAGATGAAGTGTTACATGAAGCTCAGCTAAGATTAACGCAAAGGATGAAGCATCCCAGCAAAGATGGTGTTGATCCTCTTAGCGGGGTGATGCCTGCCTCCCCCAGAAACACAACGTACAGTCAGATTCATCTTTAAGCTGACCCGGGTCAAATCAGTTGTTTGGGCATTGCTGCAATTCCACATCGACTCCCTCCTGAGGTCAGCGTATGGATGGTCCATGTGAGCTCCGCGTCCAAATGTGAATGCCGTACATATCTGTGTGTGCGTGGATACGCACGTGAGCTCTGTGAGGGAAAAAATGCGATTTGACACCTTCTGAAAATAAACCATAGGGTCATGACAGAAAGAGGGAGAACGTCCATGTGCTGCTGTTGTGCGTTGGAAGGGAGGACTTGCACGGAATGTTTTTTCAGTCTGCAGCGGGAACAGCAGAAACTCCCTGACTTCTAAGTGAACTGTCAACTGTGTGGGTGATTGGAAAGACACAACAAGCAACACAAAGATTGGCTTGGAGGAACTTGGGCCCAGGAAGGAAGTGCCCCCTTGGGAGGCGCGGACCCTGGGGGTCACGCAAAAGAGAAGCTTGTTAAATTCCACAGCAACCAGAGGAGAATGCAAGTGAAGCAATCGGCAGAACCCAAAACAGCAGAGCAGAATTTGGAAAGAGTGCAAAAGTGACGTGTTATTCAGGGTCAACAGTCATTTTAAATAGCAAAACTTCAAGAGAGATCAGAATTAATCGCAAATTGTATATCTGTTCTAAATGTACAATGAAATAAACAATATTTTTTTCATACTCTTGTTAAAAAATGTTAAACTAATACTAATATGGCTGCATCTTTTAGTCATCAATATAGCCTATTCATAATAATTCATAAAATTGAGTTAAAATTAAAAAAAACGGACTGTGCTGTAAAAAAAAAAAACAAGCGTGATATTGATTTGTGTTGGTCATTCTTCTGCCACTAGATGGCATAATTGCATTTGTAAGACATTGGTGGCAGCTCAGTGCATTTTTCTTTTCATTTTAAGAGCTATCTAATCTTTAACATGAAATAACTTGTGAAATTCCGCACATCTATAAAATTGTAAAATACAACTTGACCCAATCTCCACAAATATATGCATTATCATCAAATTTATGTTAAATTTTGACATGGACGTGTCTGCTGTGTTGCGACTGGAACTTTAACTCAAAATTAACGCTCTAATTTCAACACCCTTAGGTTAAGTTCCAATTCCACAAGTACTTTTGATGCATACTTTTTCCTTTTCTTTGAAATGACATCACATTAATGGCCATTTTTTATTGTAATTTCAAGTTCCTGATCATAAAAGGCTCACTCGAGGGCAGCCGGTACTGTTATCAGCCAACATTGTGGGTACCAATACTTTGAAATAAGGCCAGGTATCAGCCTGAGACCGATACCTGGTATAAATACTTGCCCATCCCTAGTTATAAGCGTAAAATGAGCTTTTTAATCAAATGTAATAAATTGCATTAAGAGCCTTTAAAAAACGTGTGATAGATGCGGATTGCTTAGCATATTGTGAAGGAAGAAAGGAAAGCATTTACCGTATTTACATTCTAAACTGTCAAGAAAGTACCAAAAGAAAACTGACCAGTGTGACTTAAATGCTTAAAAAAATAAATGTTATAGTCACTTTTAACATAGAGAGGGATTACTGCTTTGCACATTAAGACTATACATATATGCTGGATAAATATGTGGGTTTTGCTTTCTACCATTGCAAGAAGTAAGATTTCCACTTTTTTCAAAGTGCTAAATTCAATTCTAAATTTTGAGTTTCCTGTGCAGTTTTTAGTGCCATTTACTTCCTTTGTAGTTTTTCATTCAATGTTTTTATTGGCCTATTGAGCAGTTAGGATTGAGATTGAGGAATTGCATTCAGTTGTGAATTATTAATAAATAATTCTCATTGTCTGTGAGCTCTCTATTCATTAGTAGATTGAAATAGAAAACACAATATTGTATCTATGCTCAAATAAACAATTGATGGTATGTAAAACAACGCAGCCTGGCCAACAACTGTTTTATGTCTTTTATTAACAAAACCACTAAGCCATCCATGTACAATTGCATGCTTTGCTTAGTTTTGTGGTCTGTTCAGCATGTTTGTCTCTTTGTATTTCTGTGGCATAACGATGAACATCTAAAGTGAAATTCTGCGCTTGTTTAAAAACAACAAGCAAGTCTGGCTAATAAATTGTCTAGAATTTTGTGAGAGACGCTACAATTAAAAATGCACGACTACTTTCACAAATACATTTGAAAATGAGTGTAAACGTTTATAAATGAGTTCCTGAAAGTGGGATGATAGTAAAGGTCATACATATGAAACGTGAAAATGTAACCAAATAAATCTCCCACAAACATAAAACCCAATATTATTACAACAAGGCAACGTGACGTCTATAGGGAATGCAAGACGTAATCAATCTTATCACAAAAAAATAAAATAAAAAATGTAATTGTCCGATTTAAGTTTAAGAAATCTATCATGACTAATTTCTTATTTTCTACAGAGGCATAAAATGATGTACAGTACGTTGTGTTGATCTGGTCTCATGTGTACCTCCAACCGAAAACATATTGACATTTGAGTTGAAAGAAAAGCGCAAAATGTACTGATTTGATTGTCTTAAGTTAATTATGTACAAATGTATGAAAGTGAGGTACCAGAGGAGGCGGCACTTTTTTGTGTCTTACAGAGATGTTTCCTTGGATTCTGGCACAACAGGCTTAAAGATTAAGATCTCTGTGAAGGTGTGACCTACAGAAAAACAGAGAACACAACACACACACAACCAAGGTAAACGCTTGTCGTCGCTGATTGATGTTTGATTTGCCCTTGAGCCTTACGTTTCCACTGCTCCAGGGGCAGCTCTGTGTTGTCCATCGAGTGGTCGTACGGCTGAGCTTCCGTCTCTTCCTCGGGTTCCCGAAACTCTGAGAAGAACGGCAACTTGAGGGCCTCCGCCGCTGTTGCCCTGCTTTCGGGATCCAGTAATAACATGCGCTCCAGCACAGACACGGCTGAAGAAATGAGGTGGGACAGCAAATCAAATCAAATCTGTAAAAAATAAATAAATAAATACTGTATCCGATTCAAAAGTAAACATGTACTACCTTGTGGGTTGGCTTTGGAGAACACTTTTTGAAGATCTTTCTTTTCGACTTTTTGAAGACTTTTGATGTAGCCTTTGGCCTGAATATAAAACACTTACACTTTAATTCAAATAAAAGTCGAAATGGACACTCGCATGGAAGAATGTGAAGTTACAATTAGATTGTAAACAGAGAGGGTAATTTCATTAATTAATCACTCTTGGGTCACTTGTAAGGTTTGTTATAAAATCCAAGCAGATTCTTATCATCAATCAAGTCTGCATTTGTTTGCTGTTGTGTGATTCAAACTCACGTCATCTGATTGTAGTTTTGATATAAATTCCTGAGAAGGCGTCCCTGTGATCTTCATTATCTCAGTCAGCTGATCGAGGTCTGATAAACTTGGGAGTTAAGGGATCAAAGGTAATGATGTCCAATTAACAATAATATAATAAAACAAAATAGGAACACGTGGACAAACAGTGGGAAAGGATACGGTCATTCCCTTTAAAAAGAGGTTTCCCTTGTAGCATCTCTGCCATGATGCAGCCAACTGACCAAATATCCACTGTGGAACAAGTACAAGACAGGACATTAATACAAAACGCTTTGCTTCAATTGAATCAACAAGTTGAATGTTGAGCGAGCGCCCTCTCGTGGAATATAAGTGACGGTACATAGTATTAACTCAGACAACTGGTCACAAAGCAGATTATAAAATTGTCCCTTACTTAGATAATAACACTTTTATGTCCATCCATGCACGTGTTAACGTATTAAATACGTGTTTGAAATTACTCTGTAGCCTACTACGTATACATAATACATATAAATGCTGATAATTCAGTCATGTGTTTATTAATTTCTACTCTTAAAATGTGGGAACAAAAATTGCTTGTCATATTTCATGATTTAAAAAAAAAAAATCCATTATCAGCCATACCATCATATCATCACATTAGTAATGACACTAATTATTTTCATTAACACTTGAATAGGATCCAATACAACACATAAAAAATAAAATAAAATAAACAGCTATCGCAAATTGTTTATGCTTAATATTGTGATTGGCATTTGCAGTCACTGTATCAAATAGGCTCGCTATTTCTGAAATTGTATTCAGCAAAGTGAGAGGGTCAAAATACTAATCGAGCTCTTGTGATGAATTCCATTGAATTGTCTCTTTAAAAACGCAAAGTATGAAGTGTAGTGAAATGGCAAAAAAAAAAAAACCATTCTTGAAGCCCTTGTCGTGACCTTACAATATCCTCAGTATGCTACAGGTAAATTATTTGGCAGGCTTTATACTCCAAATTTGAAAAGAAGCTGCTTGATTGAGTTTACTTTTCAATGATCCACGTCACCGACAACTACACAAGTCCGAGCCTGCTCACTGAAGGTTGCCAACATTTGGTGATAAATCAAAAATGGTCTTAACAGCCTCGTGTTGAGAAGCACCGAGTGCCCGTGAACAGCACATACTGCATGCGCATAACGTGTCATTAGATGAGAGCACTTCATAAATGCATGGTATCGATTACCAGTCTGGCTGTAGTGCATCCAGCTCAAGATGACTTCTGGGGCTCGGTACCAGCGAGTCACCACATAGCCCGTCATCTCGCTGTCGGCCTGACGTGCCAAACCAAAGTCCAAGATCTGACAGGACAAGGACAGGTGAAATCATAACGATGCCGTCATGAAAGTGGGGTTGTGATATTGAAAAGTATCTGTACTCGCGACAGCGGTCAATACTGGCCACCCTCTTGTGGCCGTTCAGGAATTTGATATTAGAATAATGCAAAATTTGTCATGGTCTGAGTTTTTGGTTAGGTTTAGTCGGATTTTGTCATGTTTTCCGTATGTTTTCTTTTGTCAACGTCTCGTCAAGTTTTAACATGTCCACCTGTGCTTGTCATCCTGGTCCCTCGTGTCAGCCAACCAGTTCCCTCGGCCACATGTCTTGTCCAGGTGTCTCTTGTTGTCTCGTTAGTATATGTATTTAAGTCCTTTACTTTTTTTCAGTCCTTGTTGGTTTATTTCCCACTTGTGTTGTACCCCAAGTCATTTGCCAAGTTTTAATTAGTTTTTCACAGTGTTTGTTTGGAGTTTGGTCATTGTTGTTTTGGGCTTTGTTTTGGTATCTTTGTATGTATGTATTAATATAATGCAATTTTAAGTAAAAAAAATAAAATAAAAATGCTATACTGGAATATGCAGGTATTATATTATGATTATTATTTTGTATGTATCCAAAATACTAGTGGCATTGATGCTTGGTATTGGTATTGACTGGTTAAGAGTTGTGTACTCGTACTGGTATCAAACTGGAAACTATTTTTCTCCAATGTACAATAATTTAAATTTTTTTTGGCTGGGTCACATTGATTTACTGCTTTACATGATGGCGTCCATTTTTGGAAATATATTTTTTCAAATTGATGGAAAACGGTTAACGGTAACAACATGTAGTATTGGAACAAATATTTACTTTTTTTTATGACGTGTGTACGTGTGTGCGTGCGATCGTACCTTGAGCTCACAGTCTTGGTTAATGGCAAGATTCCCTGGTTTAAGGTCCTGAAAAGTTCACATGAGCAAACTGTCTCAACATACAGTTAAGTAAACCAGCAAGAGAGAAGCAAAAGAAAGTAAGTCCTAGCTTGTAAAATGCCACTTTGTTTTGTTGATTAGATAACTCAAAACAAAACAATAAAAGCTAACTTACCCTATGAATGATCCCAGAAGAGTGAATATACTGTAATAAAAGAGCATATGTGTGACTTCATCAACAGAACAATGGGTCGTAAATGGCATACAACAGCAGGTCAAATGAGAGTTCTCCACCTTGAGCCCTTTGAGAATCTGATAGACCAAATATTGGATTTTTTCTTCAGAGAGCCTCTGCACCTTCATCACTTTGCCCAGGTCTGTCCCCATGAACGGCATCACCAGGTAACTTGAGGGTCAAAGATCATTGTGAGCGCGAGAAGCAATGTGCTCAAAAATTAGCGTACGGATGATTCTCACTTACAAATCATTAAGTTTGTCCAACGAGAGATCCGCAGTGAACACGTCTAAGAGACCAATCACCTGCAGCGGAGGGAGCATACAACATGGTTACAATATGTGAGGCCACAGTATAAAAAAAATATATCGTAGAGCTCACATTTTCGTGCTTCATGTGTTTGAGGAGTCTTAGCTCCCGGTAAGCTCGTTTGGCAAACAGCTCTGACTGAAAGGGTCGATACAGCTTCTTGATGGCCACTTTGGTTCTGGTTCTGATGTCCACTGCTGAACTAATGAGCAAAAAAGAAGAAAAAAAAGAGCTCAAATACAGTATTTGAAGGATGGATAGATAGATAGATAGATAGATAGATAGATAGATAGATAGATAGATAGATAGATAGATAGATAGAGTCTTCTTTGAACAAATACCAAGCTTTCATTTGAATGCGATTCTGACAGGCCATAATTAACATGAGATACATTTGAGATCCAAACATTCAATTATGCTTGTGCTATATAATATGTACTGTATTATTTATTATTAGATGTATGCAGCATTGATTTTGGTTTTTAATTGTATTCCAGAATCAATACAGAATTAGGATTTCTATAAGAAATATATCTTGGTATGGCAGTGCAGCGCATAATAAAAACACGATGCTCAACAGATTGTGGATGTGTACCTAATGAAGGGGGCAGTCAGAAAACGTCATAGATTGAGCTCCATCTTTTGTATCTTTCTAATGTAATGAATGACTGCATAAAAAAAACACAGTTGCTCACTGCTTTGGATGGAGGCTCCATCTCGGGCTGGTACCGAACAACAACAACAACTTTGGCTGTGTTGTTGAAGTATTATTGTGCGTTTTTGAGGCACAGCAGCTCGGCCTGGGCCCGCCCACTGAGTAAATCATTTACAGTACAATGAACACTGAGGGCAAATCGCACTCAATGCTACTTTGTTCTGCAGGTTGCAGACTTCACCTTCACGTTTGAGGGATGGATCACTTAAATATGTCGTTATACAAATATTGTAAGATGATCGGCGTGGTCTTGTTTTCCATTGACGATTATAAAAAAAAAAAACATGTCAAGATGAGATGCTCTTTTGTTAAACATGAGCCAATGTGCTGGCTGTATAACACCATCTGTTCTTCCCTATGACTTTCTATTGTCAAAAGTACGCCGCGCGCGCACACGCAGACACACACACACAATGGCTTAATGACTTTTACACCGATTTGTCACCGATTTGTCACATTTCACTCACCAGACCGTCCCGTATGCTCCAGTCCCCACCTGCTTCAGCTCACGGTACCTATCCGGTACCTCCCATGAGGTTTTGTTGATCTCCTGCCGATGGTAGCCCGGTCTGACACGTCGAGACATTCTTGTTGTGAGAAGGTGAAGAGAATTAAAAATGGATTATCCTTCTCTTTTGTAGTTCAGTCTGTTCAGGAGCTACTCGTCCATTGTTCCAGCTCCTGTGCGTCGATCATTATTACGCCTGCGTTCGTGTGTTTGTGTGCGCGTGCGTCAGGCGCTCTTCAGGGCGCACCCTGAAGTCGCACAAAACCACTCCCGACTCCAGTTTGGACGTCTGCCACTAAAGGTGAGATACCTGGAATGTGTGTAACACGACACTACGCCGCAGTGGGTGGGGGTGATAAAGAGGGAAAAAAAATCGTGCGTTCAACTGGAAGTTGGAACCAATGCGCAAAAAAAAGAAAAAAGAAAAAGCAATAAAGTCTCCAGTAATGAGAAGACTGTCAGGTTGGCTGTCTATGCGGCTTTATGCAAGCATGTGCGGAAGTTTAAGGACTTGCTAGGGCATGACCATTCTTCTGAGCGTACCAGAAAAAAAAGTCAGCTTGCATAAGATCAGCCTGCGTGGCCTTAATAGGCTAACACAAATATGTTTATGTTGGTAAAAGGATCATTCATTTCCAGTGTCGCTGCGGTTATGTAACGTAACTATGAAGAAGCAGAGTGCATTTGAGATTAGTATACGGGAGTTTATTAGGATTTCATAAGACTTAAAATAGGCTACAACTTTGGAGAATCTCAGCAAAACGTTCCAAATACATTCTGAGGTAAACATATAAACACACGGATGTCACAATTCGTTCTTTAACTGATCGCGATTAGAATCCTTGTGATTGACCTACAAATGGTATGATGTAAATAAACGCTCTAATAAAGACAATGTTAGAATACCGTGCTACGCTGAAGCAACTTTCACATGAAAACATTTTAACATTGACTGGCCACAACATTAGACACACCTGCACCATCTTCATCTTCTAATATGATCCTATACAAGTACTGTTATTAAAAAAAAAGAAAACTCAAAATCATGAATTACAATGTTTATTCAATTAACTTATGATGCAGTACAATTCTACACGATTTGTACAATGAAAATATATCATGTGCAGTGGTGCTTTGAGATACAAGTGACCCGACATACGAGCCTGACCAGCACTCTTCGCCCACTTCTTTAGCTTTGACTTGTGAGCAAAAACTTGATATACAAGCACGTTAAAGTGGCAGTGAACTCAACTCACCACACAACAAACGGCAGTTGGGAAGCTCGTGAACATTTCCATTGGCGCTCACACCTGAAGCATGCCCGTCAAAATTAACATAAAACAAAGAGAATTACACATTGTGTATTTAAATAAACGACATGACTTTGCCTTAAAGTCCACAACACAAAATGGGGAAGACCATAGACGGGCTATCAAATAGCATCAGTATTAACATATATTTAAACACAAAAGGTAGAGCAATACGTAGACATATATGACAATAGTCACATATTTATATTATTTATCCTCTGAAAAGAACAACTTTTTACTACTATGGCTTACGGAAGGAGCCGAGAGCAGCTCCATGGACAGTATACCCGCTTGTCTGTATTACAATGTCACCAGGTCCGCTGAATTGGAGAAGGGAAAATGTATAAAGTTTAGTATTATAGAGTGCTATTTGTATGGTTAAACATGCATTACAAATATTTTTGTTGTTTATTTTGGGGAGGCTGGAATGGATTCATAGCATTTCCATTCATTTCAATGGGGGAATTTGAGATGAGTGTTGTTGAGTTATGGGCGTGGTCACAGAAGCTCATATCTCAAGGCACCATATAGTTCATAGTTGCCTAACAACGTCGTCATTGGCTCTCATTCATCAAATGTTCATAATGTTGTGGCTGGACAATGTAAATGTCGTCTCTTGCTGTTAGCAATCAAACTAATGATTTCTATTTGGTATATTTTCAGGCATTGCCCCCACAGTTTATCAGCCTCAGACAGGTCCTTGTAAGACTTTCCGTCTGAGCCGTCATTAACAGACACCAGGCACCAAACAGACAGGGAACGAGTTGGGTGATTTTTTATACTCTACAGAATAAAAAAAATATATCACTTTTTTTATCTTATGTGTGCAAGAGCTGTCATGATAGTAGTAACAGAACGTGAGAGCAAACCCAACTTATTCCCTGACTGCCCTGCGTCACTGATGTTCTCTATGGAGTGATGAATCTCACAACCGCTTCCCTGACACCGGCCCACCACACAGTGATCGAACTGTGTAAATAATCAAGAGACAAATGAAAACAGGAAGTGAATTGCTAACACTTCCCTCACATTTTGGCAGGCCAGATGATGAAGTTCAGGGAAGTTATTACGAAGATCATGTGACACAGATTGCCTGAGACCAAGCTGGAGGTTTGCCATCATACGGGACGGGATTTTGGACTGTCGAGGCAGATGCCGTCTCTTCCTGATGCTCTTCGCCGTCGTCTCTCTCCCCCTGTTGGGTGGCACCACCTTGGCCCGCCCACGCAGGCGCCTCCAGACCCGGCTGGGAGCAGAAAGGCTTCTCCAGAACTTTGAGGACCCGCCGGACCTGAAGTACAGTATAGCTGGATATTACACAACATATTGTGACACTTTTTTACACTGTGAGCAAATGGAACGGAGGTCAATGGGATTTATCGTAGATAATAATAATAATAATTATGGGACTGCTTTGCGTAGCAAGCAAGCAGCACATATTACTATTCCTAGAAAATGGGCTTATTATTATTATAGCAAGTTATAGCAAATATTCTTATTTCATCTTCCACCGATTTTTCGGCAAGAATGCGGCCCGTACCGTAGATCGCACCGGGACAAATGAGGTATCAAACGATGCGGCTCGATCGGACTCGGTGCGGCATTATTTTTCTAGGAATTCCCACTTACCATGGCGACGCAATACCCCAAAAACTACCCCAAAAAGTGCCATAGGAATGAATGGGAAATGGAAAGACAAAATCACACACCTAAAGCACCTTTTTCCAAGACACGCTGCGCGCGCATACGTTATCCGACCGATACGAATTTTAGCTCATTTTGTAGGAAGTTTTCCCATCTTTAGCTCAGTGTCGAAATCTTTTTTAAGGAATGAAAGCTCTCCCCTCTGTGCGGGTTCAAAGACAGTGAGTGAATTAGGCTTCTACCGCCACTCTCAAATGTGCGTGCGTGAATGTGCATGTTTCTTAAAGGGACAGTAAGATACTTTTAGTTGATGTTGATTATAGTTAACTTCCACATTTCTTGACCGATTCCAGTCATTTAAATTTTAAACTGTTCAGCTCATTTACATTTTTTTATGGAAAGTAAGATACTTTTAGTTGATGTTGATTATGGTTAACTTCCACATTTCTTGAGCGATTCCAGTCTTTTAAGTTTTAAACTGTTCAGCTCATTTACAAGAGTCAGCAGTCCCATTCAAAATTTCCGCGGGAATTTTTCTAGTTATTATTATTATTGTCTTTTGTGAGCTAGTGAACAAACCACAAGCATCAGGTGACCATACCTCAGCGAAGTCTCCGCTTTCAGCAGCCTCTATTGCATTCTGGGCAATGTAGTTGCGGAGCACCACACGTGGGTTGGTGCTGTCCATCACCCTCACCCTCTCTCCCTGCACAGCTTGCATATCACTGCTGCCCTCCAGTTCCTGAGCCAGACGCTTCCTGTAGTGGTTGATACCAACGAGCACGCATGACAACAGTAACGGAACACCCAACAGCCCACTTCCTGTTTTTAATTGACACTCCCTACCCACTTTATCAGTGACACTTCCACTTAAACATCCGGGCCAAGCAATTTAACCACCTTATGTGAGCTTTACAAGCAACTAGACACGAGTCCAATCACCGTGTCCATTTCCCATCCCACCTATAGCGTGTGATCCAGGAGGTCCACTCCTCAGTCTGCTTGGCTTTGATTTCTTCCTCGTTGGTCTCCATCAGTTCCTTCAGCTTGCTGAGTCGGCCGAGCTGCCTCCCTATTGTCATCCTGTCTGAGATCATCTGGAACAGCGCCGGGTTGCTCTGCGCCATAGAAAGCAGCATCGACAACTCCCTGTTGACAGCATGCAGAACATAAAAAACAGTAAGTATGTAGAATGAAAGAAAGGATTGGAACACCTGCTGTAGCTACTATCCCCATATTAACTCATTCACTGCCATTGACGGCTATAGACGCCAAAAATTAATTTTAACTATTTCTATTAGTTTAACATTTTTTCCACTTTTGTTAACAAGAGTATGAAAACCTAGAAATGTTTTAATTGTACATTTAGAACAGATATAAAATTTAGGATTAATCGTGGGTTAACTATTGAAGTCATGCGATTTATTACAATAAAAAAAAATTCATCGCCTGACGCGATTAAAAAGAAAAGAAAAGAAAAGATTATTAAAAAATTTGGAGCGTCAGGTGATCACATTTTTAATTACGATTAATCACAAATTTTATATCTGTTCTAAATGTACAATAAAAAAAATCTAGGTTTTCATACTCTTGTTAATAAAAGTGGAAAAAAATGTTAAACTAATAGAAATAGTTCAAATAAATATTTGACGTCTACAACCGTCAATGGCAGTGAATGAGTTAAGCACAAATGGGAATAAGGCAGTGACATGACAGAGTTGCTTCCACTCTCCTGGGAGGATTTTCTACAAGAAACTGGAGTAGGCCTGTGGAAATTTAGACTACTCATCTAAGAGAGAGAACATTTGTGAGGTGAAAGGCTCTTCCACATTAAATCAGCTCACTATGCCTTGAAGAGAAAAGGGGCCTGTCAGACCAATGTGTGACATGTCGTGAAGCAGAAGGCCTTTATCAATTTGTTTGTATATTTTATACATTGTAATCGTGCCCCTGGGGCCCTCTTTCAGGGTATTGGTATTTACGAGGGTGGCCAACCAGCCGCCCTCTTGTGTCCATTTTACCATCAGGAACTACAAAGTAGAAATTAGAATAATCGAAAATTGCCATTCAGTTCATGCAATTTTAAGGAAAAACGTTATATTGGAATATATAGGTCTTTCTTAATAATGATCTGTCATTGTCTTTTTTTTTTTTTTGGGGGGGGGGGGTGATTATTAGGGGTGTGCCTAAATGTCCCAAAATCGATTTTATTTAAATTATTTTATACTGTCTTGTCTTTGTCAGTGTGTGCCTTTATTTGGAGCGCTGTTCATGTTGTACCCGGTCTGGCCACTGAGGGGCAGTGTGGTTCCACGCGGTCTAATACAATGTTAAGTTTTTTTCCAGCGTAGAGCCGTTCTTTTGAGTGATAAAAGTGCCGCGAGTGGCACACTAATTAGCATTAGCGAGTCAGACTGGAGTAGATCATTACAATTCCTTGCACATCTATAGATTGAAGCAAAAATCATTGCCAATCAAATCATTGTGAATCAAAGAGCGTTCTTAATCGAAAATGGATTCTGAATCAAATCGCAGACCCAAAAAAACAGAATCGAATCCTGAGACATTCAAAGATTCCCACGCCTAGATTTTATGTATCAAATGTAGTAAATGTACTTATTGTAGTAACATCCCTAATTTTGGGGTGGATCATTACTTAGTCAAATTAAATTGTACTCACTACGTTTGACTGCAATTTGTATATTTGCTTGCTTTGCCTTCTATAAAAGTGTCGTAACTTAATGAACATGGGGAAATGTGTGTCCCAGGTTTAGACCAGCTGTCATTCCGAATATGATAGTGATCATTTAACTCTTTGACTGCCAAAAACGTTAAATAACGTTTAGTAAAATCCTATGGAGGAGTGCCAAAGACGTTAAAAGACGTTTGTTTCAAAACAGAGGTGAAACTAACCATTTTCTATTGTTGATTACTGAAAAACGGAATAAGGTAGAAACAAACTTTTTTTTCTGATGAAAGATGAGAGTCCAATCTTTCATTTGGTAGTATGTGTGTTTCCATAGTCCAAACACATAATTTTCTGTGGACCTTGAAAGATCAGTCAAAATGCTTAAATCGACTGGCACCCACGGCATCCCTTTTCTGAAAACGTCTGGCAGTCAAAGAGTTAAAGAACATGAGGATTATCTTTATGGAGTGCTTGGTTTTATTGATTATGTTTACATAACTGCATGTTGTGCAAACAGTCACACCAGGAAATCTGATAACAAGTTCAAATGTATTACATTCCTGCTTACAGTAAAGTGCAGCCATCTTTTAATGTATTTGCACACTGTCATTTTTAAATAAAGAGCCCAATACTAATTTAGTTAGCCCTAAATCGGTCATACACTTAGTCAGCCATCAGCAGTAGTCAGATGATAAATTCTTATCAATCCTACACAAAATTTCTATTGCAAATCTGTAAATGTTGTGGTGAATGTTTAGTGACCTAAGCAGCTCACCGTGGGTCCATGGTGGGTTTATTGGCAGCTTTGAGCTCCTCCAAAGATGCACACTGCTCCAACAGGAGGTTTGCAGCTTCTTTGACAATCACCTCTTCACTGTCGCTTTCTCCCTCCGAGGGGCACGGGATCCGACTTAGGTTGCGGAACGTGTTGGTGAAGTCAGCCCCTTGCACAATAATAGACCACAAATGAACAAGAGGATAAGCGGAAACGAAAACGGATATTACGATTGTTATGGAACAACACGAAAACTCTGGCTGTCTCTCTATGACGCAATATCAGAAACCGCATATTTTTGTATTGCATATTATGAAACAACCAATCTACAGAAGAAAATAGATCATACATGAATTGTCCATAAAAGTCTTCTTTTTTTTTTTCTTTTTTTTTTGTAACGGAGAAGGTAAAGCAAAGACTTGAACATTCCCGTCTCACCTGTATTGTGCATGGTTTGCAGCAGCTCTGTGATAAGGATCTCATCCTCGGGTTCCTCTTTTTTCAACAAACCCAGCTTCTTCCTCATATTATTAAGGTAGTAGCTGTTATACAAATCTAAATATTCCTCCATAACAGCGTTTGCCCGGTCAGGTGGAAGCTCTGGATCGAGGGCCTCTGCTAACTTGATAAGATTCCAGCGGCAGATAGCTGGCTGAGCCTGGTAAGAGTAGCGTCCAGAGTTGTCCGAAGCGTTGCAAATGAAGTCTGGATCAAACCTGAGGGGAATTAAACATGAACGAAGAAGGAAAAAATACAGTACTTTATTTACAAGTGTAATGGACGGATGGACAATTTGCAGTGGAGTTGGATTTTAAACAACATGGTTATTTCCTAACAATCTCACCTGTCCATGAAGCCATAGGGACCATAGTCCAGAGTGAGTCCTAGGATGCTCATGTTGTCTGTGTTCAGGACGCCATGACAAAATCCCACACATTGCCACTGCGCCACGAGTCGAGCCGTCCGATGCACCACCTTCAAACAAGAAGTCAAGAAAAGTGACAATGGGATTTCTTTAATCTTATTTTTCTAATATATATATATGAAAAAAAAAGTGTTAAATAGATGCAATCCAATATTAGTACCTCTTGTCTAATGCCACAAGATTGTGAGCAATTTGACAAATGTATTGTTAAAATCTTTGATATATGGATATATGGTATATGGGTACTAGGGAAATTAATATTATTTTGTGATTGTCTGCATTCTATGCAAAATGTGTACCTTATTTTTCCATTAATTTTACATTGACATATCCGTACGAAATTCAGGCATCTGATTCCCCTTTTCCTGGATTTGCGCCTCCTGAGGCCTCTGGGCTGACCAGTGACCACCAATTTGTAGCCTCTAAACTGTTGAAGCCATTTGAACTATTTCTATTTTATTCTAGTTTAACATTTTTTTCAATTTTTAGCTTTTTAACAACAGTATGAAAACCTATAATTTTTGGGGGTATATTTAGATAAAATTTGTGATTGTGAGTTAACTAGTGAAGTCATGCGATTAATTATGATTACAAATTTTAATCGCCTGATGCCCCTAATTTTTAATAATGTTATGTTTTTATAAAAAAAAATATATATATTTTAATAATATTTTTTTTCTTTTAAAGAAAAGATTATAAAAAATTAGGGGCGTCTGGCGATTACAATTTTAAATCGTAAATAATCGCATGACTTCACTAGTTAACTCACGAAAAAATCAAACATTTTATATCTGTTCTAATACATAAAAAAAAATCTAGGTTTTCATACTCCTTTTAACAAAAGTAGGATAAAATGTTAAACTAATAGAAATAGTTCAAATTAATATTTTATGTCTGTAGCCGTCAATGGCAGTGAATGAGTTAAGTACCCCTGCTCTATAATTGTGTGGTTGGTTAAAATGACTTACAGTCAGGTTTCTAGCACCATCTGCTGCTTGGGAAGTATGGTTGCAAAGTGTAAAAAAAAGTCATGGGAATGTATATCGACTGGTGGGAGGGCGTGGTGTAGGAGCACTTATCACTCCAAAAAAACGAGAGAAAAAGTATGCAGGAAGTGTGAGAGTAAACCAAAGAAAAAAAAACACTATTTAACTTATGATCCATAGCACAGGAGAAAAAGATTGTAATCGTAACATATCAAAATATGCCAACCTCAATTTCCCAATTATATTTGATACAGCAGTTTCTCAACAACACAAATTTAAGTTCATTGGTCATCATAATACGAAGCTAAAATGCTAGAATGGAGGACGAAACTGAATTACAAATATAATTTGACGATTTGATAGCTAATATGATCGCATATGTATTATTTGTACTTAAACACATATTTAAATAAAAATTTATTTGAATAAGTAGTTTTTAAGTTAATGTAATCATTTTAATGAATATTTCATTAAAAATTTCTTTAAAATCAAGCAACCTTGCTTTCAGCGTTTTGATGATACCCCAGCTAAAACGGAGAGAGGACACCGTGACTCAGCGCATGCGGTCACCGAGTCATTTATTACAGCTCAACACAATAAGAGGATCGAAATGGCCTTGACTTCAGTCTGTGACGCCCGGTCTTGAATCAAACGCATGTCACAACGCTGCTAAGGTTGCACAGGCATCTTTTAAAAGTCACTAAAGTGCTCCAAACCTCTCTGAAGAAA
This sequence comes from Vanacampus margaritifer, assembly GCF_051991255.1. Classification (NCBI taxonomy): domain Eukaryota; kingdom Metazoa; phylum Chordata; class Actinopteri; order Syngnathiformes; family Syngnathidae; genus Vanacampus; species Vanacampus margaritifer. The sequence continues at coordinate 23,666,474 of NC_135437.1, read as the reverse complement.
GACACGTTCCTCTCCACCCGATCTGAATACTGCTGCTGGATCTCTGGGTAGAACATCTCAATGACATAATCCAGCATCTGTCCTCGGAGCTCATCGTATCCATAGCTGGGACCCTGACGACCCGTGAGCTCATCCGCCTGCTTAAATATCTCAAAAGAACCAAACCTGTTCAGGTCGTGAAAAACGGCAACAGTCAAATCCAGGAAGTATAGGAACATGTGATACGTTCAAGGGCATTAACTACTCACCTTAAAAAGGTTGGTGCGATTCTGAGGACCACGGAGCATCTCTCATGTTGAGGGTGTCCGCTGTAGTAAATATCCCTTACGACTTTGCTGTCTGACGTTACAACAGAGCCCGCTCTTGTGGTGGGCACGCGCAAGAAGTACATAGCCTCGCTGCAGAGGAACTCTCTTATGCTGGAGCGCAGCACCTTGCGGCCGTCGGCTTGTCTATTGACAGAAAGCCACACAACTTATTTTATTGTCAAATTTCTACAGTCCCACCTGTTGTCATTTACACATTATTGTCAACACAAGACTACAATGAGTAGTGACATTGCATATGCCTGAATAAATTGTCAACATACAGCAGATTAAAATGTTCGGTTTTATATTGACAATGTAAGATAATTAGAAATAAATGAAAAAAGACAATTTTAAGATTGAACATGAATAAATAAAAAAAGATACATTTTAACTCATTCACTGCCATAAATTCATTTAAAAAAAAATTATTAAAAATTAAGGGTGACAGGAGATTAACATTTTTAATTGTAATTAATCGCATGGCTTCACTAGTTAACTCATGATTAATCACAAATTTTATATCTGTTCTAAATGTACAATAAAAAAAATCTAGGTTTTCATACTCTTGTTAACAAACGTGGAAAAGAATGTTAAACTAATAGAAATAGTTGAAAATAATTTTTGACATTTATAGCCATCAATGGCAGTAAATTAATAATAAAAAAAAAACATTATTAAAAATTTGGGGCGTCAGGCGATTACAATTTGTAATCATAATTAATCGCATGACTCCACTAGTTAACTCACGATTAATCACAAATGTTATATCTGTTCTAAATGTACATTAAAACAATTGTAAGTTTTCATACTCTTGTTAACAAAAGTGGGAAAAAATGTTAAACTAATAGAAATAGTTCAAATGAATTTTTGACGTCTATAGCCGTCAATGGCAGTGAATGAGTTAAGATTAAAGCAGGAGAGAACTCGTGCCTTGTTCTAATAAAGAGTTTATGGGGTTGTGTTGGTTTGAGTGACACTCCCCTAGGTTTGAAAACACTGGAAAAATATTAAATAGCGATAAAATAGGGTCTCAAAACGATGATCTTAATGATGCCATTTCTGCTAAGTCATGTAGCTCACTTCTATCATCCTCTTGTCAAGATGTATGAGTTTTTCATAACAGGGTTTCAGCTATGTTGAAAGACAACTTCAGAACATAAACAGAACTATTTAAAATATGACTGTAAGATAAACAGAAGCTACAAACAAAACTATTATTTTGTCAAATAATATGTATATGTAAGTTGCCAATTAATAGAGAGGAACATGAACAAATTTAGGGGGCGCTCAACAGCCATTTGATATTGTAAATATTTACCAATCACTTTTACTACAGCTTCTGTTACATTTGGTTTCAGGACAATTATTTTTATTTAAAATGTCATGTCCGGGATGGAAACTCTCCAATTCTGGAACGAACCAAACATACCTGAGGATAGGTTTAAACCACAAATTAAAATATATTTGGCAGTGTCAAATTTGTCAATCAAAACTGAGCATTATTATCGCTGCAAATGCACAATACCTCACATTAACACGATTGTGCCCCAGTATGGGTGCCATTATATGAGATTGTAAAAGTGACAAATCAATAACAACAAACATTTTGGTACCTCGAATAGGGGGTAAGTCCGGCTCCTTTCACCTGAATCTCCCATCGGCCACTAGGGTTTTCGTGCAACAGGTTGGGGTCCTGATTGGGTGGTACTCTGACCTCTCCCAGGTAGCAGGCCGCACCATCACCCAGCTGACCAGCGAAATTGCCGAACTGGTGGCCACAGTAGCAATGAGCAGCAAGCTCGGATCCAGGCATTACTTTGGAGCCGCTAAGGTATTGTGGCGCGAGTGCGTCATCCGTGATCTCGTCCCCGTTAAGCCCTAGCAGAGCCAAAGCTTCGTGAGACACCGCCACCAACCGAGGCTTGGTCAGCGGCTGCGGCTTGACCCTGGAGAAACACGCTCCTTTCACCTGTCGCACCCCGGGCTCATCGGAGGTGTCCAGGGGAAGTTTCTTTAGGGCGACATTGTCAAAGTGGAGTCGCTCCAGTGGAGAATGACTCATGGCCAGACCCATTTCGTCCATCCCGGCAGAAGTTAGGAATCGAAACAAGGACACACCTGGGCTAAAAAGACGTGACGTACCTGATCTCAGTCGATGTACCACAAGAGCCATCTAACTGAGGTCACGCCCATCTGTCTGCTTCTTGGCTGGCTGGCGCACTTAGAAGAGTTTCTTAGTCATGCTTTCATAATCCGGAAGTAACGGCGGATGTTTGTGTACATGTGGTGTTACATTATTATTCGTCTCACCGGAAACTAAAAGCGAAAGAATAAAATGAATTTCAGTACTTTTATTCTGCATCTAAATGATCGTTTGTAATAACAGACGTTTTCTCTTTGAAATATTACACATAGTATTATTTGCTTGTAATTTAACAAGAGCGAGAGAAACGCAATTGTGTGTGAATGACATCAGTTGGCGTGTCTTTAAAGAGTGGACACATTTGAAGGTCTAATGACGATGCACAAAGCTGACATTTATTGCTTAATAAACATCATCAACATTATCAGCATAACGTGGCAGTGTCGTCGAATTGGCCACAATTCCACAAGGCATTTATCTCCAAAAGAACACCATACAATAGAGCATGGTGGTTGTAGCAACAGTTAATAAAAAGACTGTCTGAACTTTATTTGAGAGGTTAATTCGAGGTAGGCCTATGTGCAAACTCCACTTTTGAGTTTGACTATGATAATAATTCTGAATACGGCCACTCAGTTATGTTTGTGCGTACAACCATATATCTGTTGTTTGTTTTTGACTTTTTTTTCTTTACTACCTTTAAAAATAGATTTACTTTTTACTTAGTTGTACAGGTTATAAGTCACAAATTGGTGGAATATATATATTTTTTAATTATTCATCTTGATAGCGTTTTTCTTTTAACACAAAAATGTGGAATTTGAACAGGGGTCTGTAGAATTTTACTGGATACCGGAAAAATAAGAGTACACCACTGTGGAGCCTTTTCTGCTGGATGCGGAAGAAGATCTATGTCCAAAATGGTTTCTACTCTTATAGGCTATTGTCTTGGCCGCCCACTCACCTACAATCTGTGACCCGATGGTCTTAACTGGTTTCAACTATATAGGCCCATGTGTACCAGAGTGCAGATACATAGGAAGACGCCAGGACAGGACAGGTCACAGCAGGCTAGCTCAAGTCACTAATCTAATCATCAAGAGCCCAATTCTAACACTTTGTTCATGTTTAGCAATGTCTGAATTTCTATTCTGTCTACTTTTGGGTCAGCATATTTGTTAATTGTAAATTACAGCTGGCGTCCCTTCTCCCTTTAATCAAACCTAGCTAATGTAACATTTTCTTTTTAACTGACACTTAATACCTTCAAATTACAGCGGAAAAGAGAGCTTTAAAATTTTTTAAAAAATCATTCAGGCTATTTATCCTGATCGCAATTGTTCTTTGCCTTGGTCAAATGATATACATACATCAGTCCTTCTCAAATAGAGGGCCAATTGGTCTCAAAATTATTTATCAATTGCAAATGTTTATATTCTTCTGCCAGTGACATACAGTGACAGAACAATTAAATGCTCTTCAATTAGATGGTAAAGGGTACGATAAACTTGTGTATCCACCTATTGAAATTAAGCAGAATTAGTCATGGCTTCCTGCAAGCATATCAGCTAATTGTTCAATTAGACTGACCCATGTTTCACATTAGTAACTTTGTGAGGAAAAATTAGTTGAGATCATTGCCTCTATATATATATATATATATATATATATATATATATATATATATATATATATATATATATATAGGGACATTTGTTTGGTGATGTGCCAAGAGATTTTTCTTATTTAAACACTGCTGCAGCAGTGGGAAACACTTGCCTTTTTAAACAAATTAATTGGTCAGACAGAGCATTACTGTCATTCAGTACCTAAAGCAAACTTTTTCTTTTTTTTTTGGAAAAAAAAATCTAATTTAGATTTAATGTTGGGTTTGCAGTGAGTATACTGAAAACACTTGTTAACGAGAGAATAAAAACAGACATCTTCTCTGTGAAATTCACAGAAAATTACATTATAGCACTTGATTGTAATGTAATTCATGTAAACATCAATTGAAAGACAATGACACCTTTCGTGTGTAGAACAATTTCAAGGTCCAATGACATTCTACAAAAAGGCATTGTTATTGCTTAATCAACATACTGTAAATGGTTATTTTGCAAATTAATTATTTAAGACCAATTTCTAAGTGGCATCACCTGCATTATGAATACAATTCATTGTTGGTTGATAGAGAATCATGATAAGTAGGCAAGTTTGCAGTCTACTGAGAAGCGATTATACAGTACTGACGATTTTACACATTTAAAGACAATTACAGCTGGAAGAAAATATATGCATTACAAAGAGCTGGTGAAGTAATGTTATATGCGGTATTGTGAAGGCTTTAAAGATGACTTACTACACACATAAAATAAGTCAAGAATGAATTTTAACCAGAGATTGAGGTCCAATTGATTGATGGCAAAATCTGGGCACGTTGTAATCCTGCAGGTTTGTGACAATTGATGAGTATTACTCACCCTGAGAAGCGTAAGCCTTCCCTGCAATGAGTCTCAAATGAACCTAGATGCCATGCATTGAAATCGATGTACTATCCCCATATTGAAAGTCTACATTTAAAATAACTATTTACAAAATATGCCTTACAACTTTATAAATTTGTACTAACCATTAAGGGGTACAGTACGTCAAAAATGCATATACACTTGCTGATGCATTGAGAGGCACTTGTTAGCAGAGGCAAGACTGCGAACATGGACATTTTGTTATGCCAACTTAAGTCTTCAAATACATGCCAATGTCGAGTTGGTAAGAATTTAATCACACAACTCACTGTACCAATACTGTTTAAAAAAAAAAAAGTTGCAAAAAAGCCCATGTATAGTCATATTATATTATTTGGTATTAGCGTAGACTGTCATTCCCATTGCATTTGTTTTTAAATGTATATAAAATGATTGCCAACCAAAAACTGGCACAAGAATGGAGAAAGGAAAGAGGAGAAGAAAATCTAATGAACATTTTGCCGGGGCATTTGTTTGAAGATTTGACTAACCATAAAATTACATTTTCTTAAGCTTTTGAAAGGAATAAACGTTGAAGCATTACAAACACAGTATTGGTATTTTTAAACCTTAAAAGCCTTTCCACAAAATTCCAAAGCAATCGTGTGTAGGTTTCTTTGGCTGTAAGGCCGTACAATGTCCGTTGGGGCACCACATCTCGCCCTGAGGTCCTTATTGGCTGAGCGAACCTTCCTTTCAGCCGCATCTCCTTTTAAGGCCACTGGGAAAAGATGCACTGTTTCATGAAGCAACCGTGTCAGTCAGTGATGGCTTTCAGATGACCTGTGAGGTCAAGCAGGAGATGGTCGTAGATTGTCCACCACTGATTGGACGGCAGATGAAGACAACAGGGCTCGAACTAAACTGCGTCCAGCACGGTAGCAGACGTACCCCAGCATGCCCATCACAACACCTTTAACTACAGTGTGCAAAACCCAGCCAAACTGAGAGGGGGGCGCAACACTGCAACAGAAGAAGAGAAATAAATGAGTTCCCATATTCTGAAAAGGTAAATGTGAGGCCAGAATTGAATGCGAGTCACGTCGTGTCTTCTGTAGTTTCTGCCATGAGAGACAGAAGTCTCGCTGCCATGCATTGTGCTAGCAATAATATAAAGATACAACTAAAAGTAGCGAGTGGAATGTAGTTTAATGTAATGTAATACAGGTATCCTTTAATTTAGAAACAAATACACTTGGATAAGTAACGTGTTTGTTACATTAAACCTACTAGTACAATTAATCCAAGAAGTCACTTAAGTAAATGTAACAGTAAATATGGCACATTACTACCAACCTCTGCTCTTATTTAATGAAAAGATAAACATACCTCATAATTTCACTGATGTTGAGATGCTTCTCCCAGTTTCTTTCAATGCCAGGCACATGACCCATTCCGACAACTCCCACCACAACAGCAGGCACTTCTACAAGAGTGCACAGTATGATGTCATTGAACATAGATGACACATGACTGAATCATAAATGAAGAAATATATTGGAATGCTGCAGTTACTCAAGTCTCATGAATGAGATGCTATTTAAGTATTTCTGGTATGAAATCGGAAAAGCCTTACTTCCCACCTTTCTTGAATGCAGCATAAGTGCCTCCATTTTTTTTTCCAACAGAATGGTTTTAACAATTTTTTTTAACAAAATTTACAGATGTAATGATGTGCCGTCTTATGACGTCACATTTATTTATTTATTTTTAACACTTTATGGAGCAAGGAAATTACAAATATTCAACCAGTCAGTCAGGGCGGAGGTAACTAAACAGTTTGAGCCAGGGAAACACGGTCAGTCTGTTGAAAAGTTAAAAAGATGTACTCCACATAGAAATGAGTCAAATGGGTGCAGTACCACATGTCCCCCAGCAGATGGCACACTCCCTGGATGGTTGAGGTTAGCAATTGAGTTTTGGCCAGTTTGTAATTTTCGATATTTAAAAAAGTTTTACAACAGTAAGCGTGCTGTCATAAAATGGCACATCATTAAAACCACCAAATATATAGTTTAACAAAAGAACAAAAAGAAGAAAGTGCTTAGAGGCCGAGAATCTGTCCAGCTAGAGGTCAAACGTTCAGGTCCACCTCACGTTGAGCCACTCTTCGAAATGCACTCTGCAGCCAGCGCTTACTATACGCAGTCATGCTCATTACACAGTGTAAAACCTACTCTGGGCATTAGGAGGAGCCTCCACACAGCATGCAGCCTGGCGCAGTGTGTGCGTGAGGTAGATGTCTCTCTCAGCCACGATAGTCTGGTGAAGAGCTGGAAACTCTCCAATCATCTCTGACATGGTCTGTTCCAGCAGGTCCTTCTGTTTACACTTCTCTACATCCTCTTTGCTGAAATGTGGCACCAAGTGCAGCATGATGAGTTCAGTGTCACATACGAATGATAGTTTTCTTCATCATGTACAGTTTTGTGGTTCTTGTAAACATTCAGTGACAAAAAAAAAGGGGGAACAAGACGGGCTTAATAAAATCCCTGCAAGCTTTCAAAACTTGTTTCATTTAGTTTGTGCACTACACACATTTAAACTACACTTACTATCTTCTCCTAAAATAGCTTCAATGAGTATACAGTAAATAAGGCTCCTATTACTATGCAAAACGTAACCTAATTACGCTTCATTCGTCATTCAGAGCCATTTGATTCTATGCATGTTTACAGCATGCGATATGTCTCGTTACGTTCAGGAAAGAGTTATTAACCATTTCATACAATAGCTGGTTTGTTTTTAATAAAACCTGCATTGCTTTAACCATGTTAAAAGAGTACGTAGTTAAGGGGGAAATACATAAATAACTTATGGCTGTGATACAACACCAAAACAACAAAGAATAAATCTTGCATCTCTATTATTTCTAAATAAAAAAATGGGGAAAAAAAAGTGTGTAAGGCACCTGATTGGGTCAGAAAGGAAGCAAAGACCCCAGGCGAGACGGGCCTTCTGCCACAGGCTGAGAGCAGCAATAGCCCTCTTGAACGTCACAGGGATGGGCCTGTCTCCAAGATGAAACTTACAGAACGGCACACGTCGAGCCTGTGCAAAAAAAACAAAACAAAAAATACAAGATTCATTGCCAGGGGCATCAAAATCAAAATGGTTTAGTGTGGGGTAATATAGTGACAATCTTTTCACCTCTTTGAAGGCTTCCCTGAACTCCCCACCAGGAGCCATGCCGAGCTGCTCAGTGATGTGAGCGGAAACTTTGAGCAGAAGAATCTGCATCAGGCCAGACATCACACCATTCTGACAAACAGAGGAACAAACTCAAGTGATATGCCACCTTCAACTGGCAGCACATTTGCAAAAGCTGCTTTTGTCAAAATGATATTGTGTGTGAATACTGCATTTGCACTAGTACTGTACCTTGATTGTTGTATGCAGTACAGTACACACATTTATCATTGCTTGTATTCTTTATTTTTATAACACTAAAGCCTAACGTGGCTATGGAGATGGTAATCGCTACATAATTAATACAAAATCATAAAAAGACAACAGTCTTAACTGCCAAAGAATTCTGCTGAGAAGAGAACTTTGACATCAAGGAGTGCATATTTTTACGCTTTCTTTTCTTGCCAAACAGCTGTAAATTGCAAAAAGGTGACATGAAAATGAGAAAAGGCACGTTTTGTATTTACAGATGTGTGCTGTCACTGAGTAAAACTATACAACGTATGGGAAAATGGCCTATAAACTTTATGGATTCTCTTTTGCTCTATGAAAGTCTCACCTGTTTGATAGCCTGCTGGACTTTTTCAAGGTTGATCTCTTTGGCTTCCCTCAGCAATGTATTCTCATCCATCTTCAGCATGGACACCCTGTACTGGCACAACTCCACCACAACCACATCCGGTTGCACAGCACGGATCGTCTGTAGCAGTGTACAAAAGAGTGAGTAAGAATACAGATAGACCAAGAGGAAAGAATAGAAATGTTCACTGACATAGGAAATGAATATAGTACACAAAAAAAGAGAAAATGATGGCTTGCAAATTCTCAAAGTGAAACGGGCGGCTCACCGAAGCCACATCTCTTTTGCTGCTGTCACTAAAGTGGGCAGTGCCCACTAAGTACAGAAGGCTGCCATCAGGGGAAATAAGACGGGTCACTGTCTCTGGTAGTTCAGGTGATGACTGGCGACGCTGGGCTCTATATTGCCAAAGTAGTTCCATTGCTTCGCTGTCGGCTGGAAAAAGATGACTGACAGTTAACAGAAAGCGTGAATGTCTCATCATATTTTCATTTTATTTATTCACTATCCTCATTAAATCCTCAAGGGAACATTAATCGCTCACATATGCCACATAATGTATGTACTGTATATGTCAGAGCAGAAGTCACATGTGCAGGAATGCAAGCCATGAATTTCTTTTCAGAGTTCTCAAAGCTTCATTTGAATGAAGAACAAATACAGTTTTAAGTCAGACCTTTGGGATGCTAAAATAACCTCAAAATACATTTTAAAATTAGAGGGATCTTCACAGTTCACACTTTATATAAATGTCCTCCTGGTGGATTTGCAAACAGAATCTGAAGCTGTACTTGCTTGTCATGCTTTGTTAAAATTGGCTTGTTACGTTGCTCAACCTCAGTGGATGATTTTACATTTCCTGGTTTAGTTAAAAATGGTATTAAAACAGTCCGCTGTTTATATTTTGACATCAAGAGACCAGGACCACACCTAAAAAAAAATGTGATCAATCACCATTGAAACAGGAAGTGGCCACTGAGTATATAGTGTCACAGTGTCATGACAGCAACAATTTTGTATTTTGACTTTTGCAACTAAGTACTAATATGTACGTGCTTTTGTACTATAATTAAATTTGGTAATTGGACCAGAGATTTTTTTTTTAACAAGAAGTATCTGTGCCAAGTTTACGCCAGCCTTCAATAGACATTGTTTGCATCACTCAAACTGCCTGTGGCTATTAGCGCTGGCGTTATTGAATGACACATTTTTTATCAATGAGTCTCATTTGCAGAGAGGTGGGCAATTTCTCTGCAAAATATATGCATTTTACCTTTTTAAAAGTTTAAATACACGAAAAAATCCCGGCCGCACCGGGGTGCAATCGGGTTGGCATCGCAGTTTGTAATGAATTTCCCCACCTGCGCGTGTCTTGTGGATGAGACGCTCCGGATTGGTCCATTTATAATAGTTAGCGCTGCGCAAAAGCCATGCAAACCTTTAGTGGATGGCTTTGGAGCAATCCGCGTGAAATCACTAGAACTAGAAATACCACCTATTTTGGTTATACAGAAATATTTAGTCTAGAATTTCACAACTACAGTAAAACCAATATTAAAATGTAAAACGTTTTGTAACCGATGGGTGTTACTGTGCCAATCAATGATAATAACCATAATAATAACCAAAAGTGCTGTATACTAATATAACTGTGCAAGTTTGTCAAAATTATAATGTACTGTATCTTCTGGTAGATGGACAAGGTGCTGTGCATTTTGTAAAGGAGAAACAATTGCATAATCAGTTTCTGGGTCACAAAAAAACAAAACAAAACTACAAACCAGCAATCACAGATGACAAATTTATAAGGGAGGTTAAAAAGTAAAATCTTACAAAGTCCTGGAGGACGAGGTGGTAGTGCCTCTTCTGAAGGATCCTCCGGTGGTCCTACAGACTCGTCCTGTGACCATTAGGAGAGAGATTAAATCTAGATAGTCACAGGTCTTTCCAGTTTGACAGCAAGTGTGTGCGTGTATCCGGTTAGCATAATGGCATCCGTTTAAAATGGTTATCACTTAATAGATACATAATGTTAGTATATGATATGGCATTAATTATAAGAATTTTTTTTTTTTTTAAACACACACACACACACACATATACACAAACCTCAGAATTGGTGTCTTGGTCCATACTCGAAGCTCTCCAAGCTGAACGTGACAAGACAACAAAATGAAATTTAACAGCAAACGTTGTAAAAGTTGAGTCAGTGTCAGTCAAGTCTGCCTGCTGACGTCGCGTTACAGCAATGTTGACGTGTGTACTCAGCTAAAAGCCTTTGACTTTTTGCGTAATGTTACCATAAGGTAATTTACTGAAGTAATGGTCACGCCAAGGATCCCATCAGATCAAAACGCGAAGATAGCAGAACGAACTACTGTAATAAGCTAGCTAAACACTCAAGGGTTTTCTCGGTTTCAGTAGAAGAATGATGATAGTGACGCTAACACCAGCTGGTATGCTAGCAAGTTCAAAATGTCAGGTTATTCCACGAGAATGAACGAGTATTTTTAAAAAGTCATTACCAATACAATGATTATTACTAGAAGACACATTTACTGTACAAAATTCACTTACTGATCAAATCAAGCGTCAGTTGTCACCACTTTCGGAGCAGTGCCTGTTTTGTCGTGCGCAATGCATTATGGGCAAAGTAGTCATTTATGAATCACCAAAATGTGACGTGTATTCCAGTGGTTCTCAAATGGGGATACGTGAAGGCAATCCAAGAGGGTACGTGAGGTTTTAAAATATATTTAAAAGTACAGTATGTGTAAATATTTCAAATAAATATAACATCATAAAATTAATTTTATATTCAGTAAGCTATTCTTCATCTCTCCCATACCAGAATGATTCAACCTACTTGTCATATGCCACCTAGAATCACCATTGCTTTTTACTTAAAATAAAAAAACAAATTAAAAAAATATATTTGTTAGAGCTTCACTATGATCCCAAAAGACACTTATGTGCACACATCTTTATGATTAAATTCTTTCTTCCTTTTTGTAGTTATATCTTTATATTTCCAAATAGTTCAAGAGAGACCACATAAATACAAATAAAGTTCAAGAGTTGAATAAATCAGACAATGACAACAGGGCACTTGCTTGTGTGTGTGTGTGTGTGTGTGTGTGTGTGTGTTAATTTTCTTTCTTTCAACCAGAAATGCTTTGCACTGGTTAGGGGGTACTTTGTTGAAAAAAAATATTTCACATGGGGTAAGTCACTGAAAAAATGTTGAAAACCGCTGGTGTATTCAATCATTTTAATTTATTTTCATTTCTAGCAATTTACAGTCACCAATATGACCAATATACTTATCCACACGGATCCCAATACCTGCCATATAATTAATTCCGTACCACAGTCCTAATGTAAATTGTACACACGGCAGCACGAGTGGCTTTTGAACTTGGTAAATTTGTGCGACAAGTCTTATTAATTAAAGTGCTTCTCGATTCGTATTATCCACTGTTATTGAAAAACTGAGAACTCATTCCGCACAAATTTTAATGAGCTAAACGTAGGATTTATGTTTTTAATAATCGAGGTCATGCCATACTCATGTTCTTATGATAAACGTGTACTCTATGAGGCTTTTATTATTATTATTATTATTATTTCCTCATTATACTTGATGTAAAGTGCTAATGTAGGCTTACTGGTACTTTACTATACTACAAATTATAAGTGAAACTTTCATTATTCTCTTCCTTAATCGGTGATATGGTGATTGTTTATATGATGTGAAAAATAAACTAATTTAGAAGACATGTACAGTATACTATGACCTTCTCCCCCCCCCACACACACTTCATATCATTCCTACTTGGAGTAAGCAAACAAATGTACCAGTGACCCAACTGATCTACATTCACCATTTAGTAATTCCTTTTAAATACACCCACAAAACGTAACTTCTGTGGACGTGCTGTATCAATAACTTTATATATTAAGTTCCTCTGAAAAATGACGTGTTGTGCAGCTGGCTCCTTTGCTGTCCCTCAATACATGATCTATCATTTATGGCGTGCAAATATACTTGTATCAAGTGTTCAAATGCGATCCTTAGTTGTGAAGAAATGTCGATGACAAAGCCATGATGCACTTTACAGCTTAAACACTTCACAAGCACATCATCATCATCAAATACAGTGACTGTGACATATGATGTGGTAAGCGCATACATTATTGCCACAAATATATTGTGATCTTTTGCATATTTACTTCTGCAGATCAAAGATTGTATTGCGTGAACTACCTGTCTACTTGGCTATTGTAGTAAAGGGACAAAGCGATATATGAATTCAACTTTTTTTTTTTTTAAAGAAACAATGCAGTCCCCTTTGCTGCATGTGTTTTGTTTTGTTTTTTAAAGAAAAATCACTCACCCTTTATAGTCATTCATCCAATCATTCTGTTTCACCCCTGCTCTGTAGCACCCTGTTGAATTTGATCACTGCTGGTTTCATTGATGGGTGATGAATTGTACACAGTCATCCTGAGATATGAATGCGACATCGGTTCTTACAGTAAGACTCTGCTTAACATCGCCACATAGACAAACTTGTCTCAAAGTCAATTCTATAGTACAGCACTACCGCACTCAAACGAGCCAGCATATAAACTGTGTGTGACTTCACGAGAGTAGACATGATTGACGTAGTGGTCATTGTGTGCCGAGAACAGTGTTAACTAGAACAGAATCACAAAGGAAATCCATCTCTTCCTTTAACATTCCCCTGCAGCGATGAGTTCCCCTGGTCTCCCCGCCAGCCTGTCTCTACGGTTTTCCTCGTCCTCTTCTTCCTCAAAGAGAGTATGATGAATACTCAGCAGCTGGTGTGTCGGGGCTCTGGTGAGTGTTGGTGGCTGAGACTCAAGATTCTCCACTTGTGTGATGGGCTCCCCGGGAGTGGGAGAGGGTTTGGGACTGAGGGGATCTTCACTGGATGGTGGGTTGGGGCTACCACCGTTTACGTATGTGCTGGTAGGCAGGGTCACCGTTGAAAAGGCAGTGGTGGTAGATTGTGGAGAGCAAACCTTGTTCTCTGGAAAACAAATGTTGAGCGTAAATGAGCTTGCAAATCCAAATAAGTAATTTTTCTTTTCCAGTGTTTCCTCAGAGAGCCCTCTGCGGCAGAAGCAGTGTTGATCTTGACAACGTTTTAAAATTTTAGTTTTAGTTATAGTCTTTTGACTAAAATTAAGTAAAGTTTTAGTCATAATTTAGTCATCTCATTGTATTTTAGTTTTAATCCAATTTTAGTCGATGAAAAAAAAAGAGCAATTTTAGTCGACAAAATTGACAGTTAAGTCGATATTTTCCTTCAGCATACATTTCAACTTTTATACAGAAAATTATAACACACCTATTTGTAACTGTAGTTTAACCCGCAAGACACATTTATTAGGCCTACAACGGTGTCTTTATTGATTGTTTCAATGAAACATGTTGAACTGACAATATTAAAACTTAGTTTTCACCTACTGAAAATTAAAAAACGTGCATAATTGTTTGGGATTGATTTTACAGCTGCACAATGATTGTAAATAACTGAACAGTTTCTGAGTGGTTCGTTTCTCCCACCCGCGTTTCATTCCTTCTGATTAGATTGTGTGAATTTTCGTCACTGCGTTGTTTTCATTTTCGTTTTAGTCATTGACGAAATTGTCCATCAATTTTAGTTATAGTTATAATCTCAATGAATGGCTTATTTTTTAGTTTTCGTCTCATTTTTAAATGCAAAATGTTTTGGTGACGAAAAATATGACCAAAAAAATGTCACAGACGAAATTATCACTAGGCAGAAAATGGGGTTGGGCCTGCGGCAGCAGCTTTTGGCCGTCTCCTGGCGCAGACGGCTCGCTGAGATTGCATTTTCGTCGCCAGGTTTCCCTGTGCTGAGCCTTGAGGGCCTTAGATCACTTAGTATGCTGTGTTTTGAATGTTTGTTTATGCACTTCTTCTTGTCTGTGGGTCAGTATTGGGGAATTGTTTTTAAACTAAGTAGAGCACTTTGAGTTGAATCATTTTTTGGGGGTATTAAAAGTGCTATAAAAAAGATTGATTGATTGATCCCATGACACAGGAAATGTCAAATATTGTAACCAGTCGACATACGGCCCCATATATACATTTTCAACAATCATGTGCTGTCCAGCAAACACCTGCAGGCACCGTTTCACCGGTTGAGAGTCAAATGAAGTAACTGCCTTTGTTACACGGAAATGGCAATTCCCTATTAATGACTTCTCTGTTGGCTAGTACATCAAACCTCTTCAAGGCCTACTGGATGATTAATCCAAACTGCATTGCTTGACGATGGAAATAGGGATTAATGGTCTTTGTACTAGCTTTTGCAAACAGTTGTCCAGGCCTATCATGAGAGTGCGGGTTTAAGAGTTTTACTTTTCACATCCTGAGATTGTAGCTAAGCATATAGAAAGTGACTCGATTAATCTTACCTGTAACTGCACTAGAAACATGAACAATGGTGTGTGTGCCTTCAAGATATACAGTATCCATGTTGTGCTCCGAGGGAAGAGGGTCTGTGGTCGTGATCTCCACTTTTGGTTTGCGAATGGTCAGCATGTACGGGTGAACATCCAGGGAGAAGTTGCGAGTGTGCTTTTTCTCAATCCCACTTAAATCTACAAGGACACGAAGACATTGATAAGATCTTACAAACGTTGTACTCAGGGATACAGACAGCATTTCAATAATCTTTTTCCTTCTGTTCTATAGATAAACTAGGCCGATGTGATTCACTTTCTCAGAAGCCCTCTTAATCTCTTGGAGTAGAAAACCAATCTCGTAGTGGGATGCATAGAGAAGCGAACTCCGAGCCCAAAGTAAGGATAAAGGACGGGAGCTGAGGCTGGACTCTGAACTGTGTTATACTGTTGTGGCGAGATTTGGAGTTGACCGATGTAATGGAGCTGGATGGACGGATGTTTTAATGGACGCTAAACACTTTGACTGTTTTCATCACCAGACAGTGTGGCTAATGGTTTCCATTCTGTTCCGCTACTGTATTACTAGCCACTCAGCATTTTCACCAAACAGAATTTCAGATGACTGACGTTTTTGTCGGTGCCACTACTCGGGGACGCAAATGTGGTGTTGAGTGAAGGCCAAGTCTGAAAACCACCACCTGCCACTGAACTCTACACTCCACATTTTTAATTTGTATGAAAATATCCATGTATCCATTTTCCATAACCAAGCTGCTTTGGGCAGGAGGTGGTCTACACCTTGAACCAGTCAAGCAAAGTCAAACTAACCTAACTAACCCTAACCCTAACCCTAGTCAAACACAAGGCACACTCGCATTCACATTCACTCTTTTGGACAACCTGGAGACTTTAATGATCATCACATGAATGTTTTTGGAATACTGGAGGACTCACAGAAAGCCTAGACAAGCACGGGGAGAACATGCAAACTCCCAAGCTGAGAATCAAACCCAGAACTTCTCAACTGTAAGACAGACTTACCCACTACCTTACCGTACAGCCCTGTCTGAAAATAGGAATGTAAAACATTTGAAGTTGAAATACCTTTTGTTGCAGGATACTGTGTACTCTTCGTATCCAGAAGCGGTGCAATAAAACTGTCTGCTACCGTCTTTCGTCTGAGCGGTTTGGGTTTTTCAGGCTTGGCATTATTTTCCAAACGTGTCAGAGTAAGAGGTTCCTTCACAGAAGAAAAAACAATAGCCATTATTTACATCGTATAGCAATGTTTAATGCACTGTTAATGTTGTTTCGTTACTTAACCCTGGAGAACCCACAGGGTCAAATTTGGCCCCTATAAATTCTGCTACTCAAATAACAAAGACCTTTTTTTTTTTTTTTACAAATTTAACTTCAAAAGTCCAGAGTGCCACTTCTGACCCCTGCATGGGGCCATCTAGTGGATGAATATTGCACTTACATGAGCCAGAGTGGTGGTGACAAGATGGCTGGCAACATGCTGTTTTGTTGAGCTGGAAATCAATCCAAACAAAACCATCTTCTCAGCAAACCATCAGATGGTAAAATTGTGTTTTTTTTTGCTAATCTATTTCATATCATGTTGCAGATTGCCTAGGAGTATGTTTTATATATATATATATTTTGATAAATTAGCAACTCTGAGCTAGTTCAAAAAACAAGGGTTAAAATTGAAAAAACATATTTTGGTGTTCAGTGAACTTATAGCAGTCATTTAATGTATAATTCATAATTTTCCAAAGAAGAAAAGGGTTCTTGGGTTCTCCAGGGTTAAATCCCTATTTGTGAACTACTTTCAAGTTTCTCAGCGTTATTAAACCTACAATTCCCAACTTACTTTAAAAGACTGAGGAAGAGGATTGGAGGTTGGGATCCATTTAATCTTCTTGCGGGGTCGTTTGATGACAAGCGGCTCCGTAGGCATCTCTCCCACTCCAAGATCTGAGGGATCCATGTTTGGATCTATTGTTTGGATCCCAGAGTCTCTCACGGTGGGTGTTGCATCGTGGTTGGACTGTGCAAGAGCAGCCAACAGCTGCCGGACCACATTATCATACATGAGGTCGCTCTCATTGGTGATGAAGTCCAGCCTGTTGAGGGACTTGATGTGGTCTCTGTTCTCATTACAAAACATGGCCAGGATGTTGATGTCACAAAACTGAGACTTCTGCCAACGGCGCCGTGTCTTGATACCCACTTTATGCAACTTGTCGAATACAAAGTTGGACTTTCGCACCACAAATAAATGCAGCAAATTAAGCAGGATAATAAGGTTTATGGTGCAGAGCAGAGCGATATCGACCGCTGCCATGATTCGTTGCAGCTGCACAGCAGGCAGCTTACAGTTGACCCGAAGCTTGAGCTCTGAATAGCTGCTGATGTCCGGGAGCTCACCAAGAGCGCAGGTAAATTCATTTTGTCTTTGTCGGGCATAGTAAGCGCTCAGGTAGGAAATGGGGATCGAGCTGAGGCAAATGATAGCCAGATGGCGTGCCAAGTAAATCTTTGCCAAAAAGTTACTTTGGCCTCGTCTTTCTAAATATTTCTCAAAGAGGTTTTGTTCAGGACTCTTCTCTTTCTCCGCATTCTCTATGATCTCCCTCCTCTCCCGCTCAGTGATGCCGGGTCCTTTGGATTGAATCTGCTTCTCAATCTTTGGGGCACGGCCCTCAGCAGCTCGATGATAACAGTTATCAATCTCTTGAAGCAGGAAATTGAGTTCTGACGTAAGCCGAGTCGAGGCAAGAAACTCCCAGCCCAGAGCGGGGATGTACATGATACCAGTAAAGGCCAGAAGGGCGTAAGGTAGAAACTTGTGCTCAAATAGTGAAGGCCAGAGGTGAGACTCCACACCAGGTGTAGCGTCACGCAGCTCCGTCCAGCAGTAGCCTCTTGCGTACAGTGCCTGGTCCCGGGTGAAGTTGTGTGGTGTGTAACAGTATATGGACTCCTCTGAGGATAGAAAACAAAATAGGGAACACTTAAAACCGCCTTCGATAACTGACATTCATAGTATTTCTACTTTTATTTTACTGCATCCATCCATTTCAACCTCTTGTTCTTATTAGGGTCACAGTTGAGCTGCAGCCCATCACAGCTGACTTTAGGCAAGACCCTGGACTGGTCGCCAACCAATCCCAGTATTTTACTACCGGTATACAGTATGTAAATTAAACGTGTGAAGAGTGTAATTTTGTCTTTGAGATCACTCCAGACTAGGGCACATCTTTTACAGTGCTTGTCTTTATACATGTAAAAATGTCACCGTATTTGAACATTTTCTAAAATGCCT
Organism: Vanacampus margaritifer; assembly: GCF_051991255.1. Taxonomy (NCBI): domain Eukaryota; kingdom Metazoa; phylum Chordata; class Actinopteri; order Syngnathiformes; family Syngnathidae; genus Vanacampus; species Vanacampus margaritifer. The sequence continues at coordinate 23,647,930 of NC_135437.1, read as the reverse complement.
CCAATGCATCGTCAAAATGCGAGTGTTACTGTGCGTCAGTTGTGAATATGGAGGCGGAACAGATGATATCAACACAGCTGCCTATCATCTACCTGTTCATTGTTGCTTTGTGATTGGTAGGGCTGGGTTTAAAAAAAAAAAAGAATAAGCAATATTGAATCGATTTTCCTTTTTAAGCCCAGTAACGATTCACAAAACCATGAATTGATTATTTTAATATCTTGTTTTCCCATAAATTCACATGAAAATAGAACTTTAAAGGATTTTTTGTATGTCTAACTGTTTTCTTGAAATTTACTGTTCACATGAATTAAAAAGTTGTATCTTACATTTATGAAAGACCTGACTTATTGCACTTTAAGACTATTCAGAATCTTTTAAACTCATATTTACAATGATCAAATTAGAATTGTGAAAATATTTTCATCTCATCCTTGCTGATGTTAATGTTTGAGTAACACTGTAGTGATTATATCACGTGTTACTTTCATTAATAAACTATATCATTTTACCAGTTACTGCCTCTGCAAAATTTACATTGGAATTTAAAGTGTGTGGAGTTTTATCATGTCCTTGACATTTAAGAAGAATTGATGTTCCATAATTAATCGACATTTGATCGAACTGAAGTGAATCGAGTTGGGAAAAATCTAAATTCGGTGATTCGGCGGATCAGTTAAATATCAGTATATACACTTCGTCTTCAAATTATCCAGCTCAGATTGCACAAAGATTAGTGGTGGGCGTATCGATCCAAATATCAATATTATAGATAACAAACCAGTATCGACATTGGGTCTATAATATACTATAATAATAATCTAGTAGTTTAGTTTCAGTTTGGCTCTTTTATCGTCACGTGACTTAGCTGCTCATCTTTGTAGAAGATTACATGAACACATAAAGTATTGTACTTGAAAAGAAAATATTTACATATTTTTGGTATGTTGTTTTATGTTTTATAGTTGATGTTGCATGACAATCTTTAACATGTTTTTTAAGTTGAAAAAGAAGCGATGAAGGCAGAAGTTTTAGTTATTTTTTTTGTATTTGTAGTTTCCTAGCAGTGCACTTTGTTTAAGAAAGTAAAAAAATATATGTATATTTTGTTATGGTTGTTGATAAAGTATACTTTGTCCTAATGTTGTCCTTTGTTTAAAAAGGAAACAACACAAAAACACTTGAAGGTTGGAAATTGATTGTGAATATGCAATACAGCTACATTAATTAAAAAATAATAATTATATACCATCATTTTTAAACGGTATTAATATCGGTATCAGCGATGCTGACCCTGTATTTACTCGATATCGGATCGATACCAACATTTGTAGTATCTATCGCACATCACTAACAGAGTAGATACATTTGGAAGTAAACTAGGACAAGATCATCATTATTTCAATATATATGTTTATGACATTTAAGGTGGTGTGCTGTAATATTTTTTCAATACAAAATAAGATCCTAGGAAACACTGTTCTACAAAGCCCATCCATGTTGACTTTGGCCAATTGGTTTAATTACACCGCGCTAGTCACCAGTCAATCACTGGGTGACTGTGAAATAACTGAAGAATCCAGAGAATGTTGAAAACATAATCTCTCAACAAGAATGCTTGAGCCAAGTTCTGAAAGATGTGCGAGCAGCCTCATATCAAGTCAAATTAATAGAAATGATGTTGCCCAAAGGCATTAAAACAAAAAATCACCCAAGGTAGCCTACAATACGTAGCATGTTTTCTTCAAGAAGCCTGACTCAGCAGTGACCAAACATCACATTTAGTCTTTCTCCACAATAAAATGTTCCTCTCTTGGTGATTGGCTCAGGGTATAGTCCAAAATCCAAATTCATGTTTTGTTACAAACTTTACCTAAAATATGTAAAGTAGTTCGCAACACGCTCACCTGCAAAGTTCCTGGTGAAAACGAGGGTGACCAGCAGGATGGGGATGATCACCGTCCCTATCGTGACAACACGATCAAAGGGCAGCTCCAGTTTGAGCTGCACCATCAGACTGGCCAAGGCGCCGCCCCTTTCATCTTGCGACGAGCCCGGCAGGATGAGCTCCTTCAGTTTCTCACCAGCTAGTAAAGCCGTAGCCATGTCTAAGTTTTGGTCAAGGATGTTCTGCATCTGGGAAAGAAATGACACACACTACAAGCCCGTCTTGGTTCGAGGGGCGACCGCACTCTTGCATTTGAACTTAAATAACGCAGTCTGGTGCACACCCGCACAACAATCGGTGGGCAACTTGAGCCTCAGTCGCCATTGATGAACAAGGATCGGCTCCTGTTGCGTGTTTCTTGCTTTTATCTCAAAATGTGATTTTGCTGCTTCTCAAAGCAGTTCCATGTTCAAGTCAATTTCCAAGGGCGCACTATTTTCTCTGCCTTTTCAGCTTACTTCTCTTCATTTTGTTGCAGCGCCACAGCCCTTGGTTCAATTCACACTCTATGTGAGTGTAGGCTTAGTTTAGGTTGTGTCCTTGAGATCCTGAGGGAGCTGGTAAAGAGACACCTTCCTTGCCGTCTTCCTGAAAGGCAACAAGAAAATGAAACAAGCTTTTTATGTGAGTGTCAAATGACAGAAAAAAAAGAAGAAGAACAGAGCTAACATCTCACAAATACGTCATTAAGTACATCCACAAGAAATACTGCTGTTCCTATCAAATGTACATAAATTGTGCCCAATTGGAAAAGGATAGCTATATCATGGTCTGACCAAACAAGTACGATATAAGAATATGCTTACATAAAAGGGATACAGTAAATCATTTATAAAGAAAAAAGAGCCAAAAATCAGAAGTAAAATATAGTTTTGCAAAATGTACAATATTGTAGCATCAGACCACTTTGCTACCATACAGGACGCCTACTGCTCATGTCCTCTGCGAAACAACATGCGAGATGAATTGTAGCATTTGCGATGACTTGACTCTTTCTGAGCATGTGTCTTCATGCATACATGATGTCCATGCATTTTTGAAACTGCTGCAGACTCTCTTGAAGGTTGTGCGCATGTCCCTTGTGTGGCAGCCTGTCCTTGTCTACCTGTCGTACCCTCTCGCTTTCCTCCTTTTATGCAAAATGAGCTCATGTGTGAAGCCAATCCCATTTCTCTTTGCAGGGATGGAAAGTGCCTTTAATGGCTCAGAGATGAGAAGCTTGGGACTCTCCCCTGCATAGTGCCGCGGGACATCCACTTTGCCAAAATAACTTTTTCCACACCCCAAATGCTGTGTGAGGTGCAGGTCAAAGAAGCCATCATAACTTTGTTTAATTTCAATTTAAAGGGGCAGCATGGCATTTTAATCACTGGCGTCTCCGAGCCATTTGGCTCCAGTCCATTCGGACAGATTATGTCCCACAGTTGGATGACACTTTTCATTTTTAGATAGGGAAATCCCTCAGTTCTATCCTCCTGGATGTTCACTACTTCACTCAAATGACAAGCAAATTGTTTCATTCAGCAGAGTACGACTATGAGCAAGGAGGGAGGAACTTTAAGTCCACTTGTCCTCAGGGTTACTTACACACTGACAATATGCAACGTTCATGTGGATCCAAACCCACATTTACTGTAATTAGGTAAGCATCATGTTGCCCTATTAGCTGATGATGGGGCTTAGATGCATCTCAGTACATGGCAGGTCCGGGAGAAATACACGTATAGAGCAATGCAGCTACAAAACATAAAAGTGCACCAACTAGCTGCGTGTGCGCGCGCGTGTATGAGTGTGTGTAATCTCTTCCTTTGTGAGCATGAGAGGAGCTGCTTACGCGCGCGCGGGCTCTCTAAAGATGCTCAACACATGATGCTACAATGTAACAACATCGCGTCCCAGTGTGTACACGTCGGTACATGTTGGTGAGGAGCAAATAGATCAAATTCACCCACCTTGTCTGGAAGCATCTCTCAGCAGGGTTAATAATCTGCAGTGCGGGCGAGCAGTTTACAGCATGTAGCCGCGCACACCGGTTTGTTCCGCCTTTACCCCCACAAGCCACCCCCCCCTCCCCCGCCCCTTCCTACCTCAGGCACCCCTCCCTCCCGTCAACTCCCCTCTCCTCTCCAGTCTCCATCTCCTCGTCTCATCTCACATTAACATTCTGTAGCTCATCACACAAGCTGGCGGACCTAATGGCGCTGGTAAGGAAGTGAATTGTAAGAGGTGATGCCAATTGATGATCAATTCCCAAATAATGACCAATGCCCATATTTCCGGTTTTCCACATTAATTGCGGTCACATTCAGCTCCGATCAGCATCTACGCTGCACTCATATATATTTTTTTAAATATGGTAAACCATCTAATGCAAGGCAGTAGGTGAACTGAACAGTATCAAAAAGTGTCTCATAATGGCATTAACCTATCTATATATGCTAATATAGCATTTTCAATAAAAAATACTTGAAAATAATGGCAATTGCATGCCAATTTTATTTCTAGTACCTGATAGTAAACTGGCCACAAGATGGTGGCCGATACTGGTATCGGATATTGTCGCGAGTACCAGTAAGCCTACCTTAAAATAAAGGCCTGGCATCAACACCGATACCGATATGGTACCGGTACTTAATCATGCTGAGTTTATGATCAGGAAGCAGAAGTTAGAGAAGAATAGAAAGTTGCATAATGCAATTTTAAGAAAAAATGCCACATTGTGATATGTTTTTCTTTTAAATTACCTGTTATTGTTTTTTGGGAGAATTGTATATACTAGTGGTATCGGTATTGGTTATCGGTATCGGTAACTACTCGAGTTGAGTATATGCCTACTCCTACTGGTATCAGTCTGAAAAAAGTGGTATTAAACATTCATTATGATGATTATGATAATGATGATGATGATTACATACATGCATACAATACATACATATTCCGATCCACTTATTGCGTACTTATTATTTATTTTTTATTTTATCTTATTATTTTTATTATTATTATACATGATATTTCCCACACTATCAAAATGTATAATTAGTCTTATTTCATCTAAAATAATTTTAAATATGGCAAACTGTTGCCATCGCACCTTCAAGTCAGTGTTCTAAGCAAAATTATAACATTGCTGCCATACAGTTATTAATCAAATTTGACCATTGTACTTTTTCAAGATGACTGGCTTAGGAGCCGGAACAGGAACCAGTTTCTTGGCAGGCTTCTCTATATGAGTCTGAACCAGCTATACATTATAGCACAGCAATGCCCAGCGCATGGCTGCCTTTCTATGAACATATATTTTTGTAGACAGGCACCGTATAGGGCCCTAAGTTTTGTTTTGCCTTTAGGGTGCGGTTTTCAAGACCTTTTAGCCATTGAGCAGTTTTCACTGTACACTCTCACTGTGTCAATCAGAAGTTAGCATTATTATTTTTGTTCAAACAGAAATACAGCTCTTGTATTGGATAACATGGTACAAATCTCCCTAATGATGTGGCAGTTGAATTTATTGCCTGGATTACTTGCGTCTTTATTCTTTACTTAATATTATTGTACAGTATTTTCCTAAATTGGGGGTGTCAGCCATAATCATTATCTACATTCACACTAAATGGATGCCTCAATGTAGCCATCATTTAGTATTCAGAACAGCATTTCGACCCTTAAAACATATAATCATGATTCATATTATACACCTGATACTTGGTTTTAAACCAGTGAAAACCACAAGCAGTGGTTTAAAATGAAATATCGTAGAAACGTCTTGAATGAAAAGTAGCATCAGCTGCTCAGATGATAGATTAATGCAGCGTCCATGCTGAACACCATAAAAGTTGCTTTTTAAATTGTATTCTCTTCTCTACAAAGCAGAGGTGGCCCTGATGCTCAAGACAAGCCACAAGTCAGTCAATTTTCCTCCTCAAGCCGGTTTGTGCCGGTTGGAGAAGCTGCTCCTCATACAGAATGTCAGACTCAAATATCTTCTCTTTTTCTTGCTGAGATCTCAAATCTAAGATGATGGAGTGAGCTAGCCAAGGAAGTAATGATAAATTATTAGAATAAAACATTGCTTGTACTTTAATCAATTTACCAACAACAAAAATGTATTCATATGCATTATTATTATTATTATTATTGTTATATGATAATAATAATAGTAATAATAATAATAATAATAATAATAATACTGCGATTGGCTGGCAACCAGTTCAAGGTGTACCCCACCTACTGCCCGAGGCCAGCTGGGATAGGCTCCAGCATCCCCCGCGAGCCTTGTGAGGACAAGCGGTTAAGAAAATGGATGGATGGATAATAATAATAATAATAATAATAATAATAATAATAATAATAATAATAATAATAATAATAATAATGGTGATATAGTAATACTGAAATTCTGGGTTCAGTGCCTTGGTCAAGGGCCATCCAACATCCATCCAGCAAACGTTCCCACCTGCTAAAAAGTATTAAGTAAACCATAAATCAAAATTACTCTGGTACACACATACTGTATAGTCATACTTGGACATTTCCAGTTCATTTATTTGATGCATGTACATAAACATAATTATAATCAGACAGTTTATAGTTGGCTGCAAACCCCCCAAAAACAAAATACGTTCTACCTTGTATTGAACAATAAAAAACTATTATTATTTAAAGATCTCAAATACAAAGCAAGTAGCTACACTAACTAACTACAGTGATGCCGTGCTTTACACCATGTCCTTGTGAAAAGTGCAAATATGCTATACAACAGCAACATCATTTTCATAACCCTGTTGTTCCAACACACACACACAAATAGATGCTGCAGGTTAAATAAATGAGTTATTTATTTGGAAATAAACAAAAACCTAAATCTATTACGAATGGCATAATGTAGAACCAAAGAGTTTGATTCAATGTAGTCTTGGGGACTACAAATACAGCAATTTTCACATAGCCACTCCATGGCTCTTGCTGTAGCAATCTACTTACAATATACAGTAACATAACTCTGTTTGCATGACAAATTACTTTTTGATTTACTTTACACTTCCATACCACCAAGTTTCATTTTCATGCATTGTGGTTCATTGGGTGATTTGCACCATAACGGCCTTCCGGGTTCTGTCTTTGCTGAAGTTTTGTAGCACTCCGTTGGATGGTTGCTGCGAGAATAAAGTGTAAACAAGCATGCATTAGTATAGCAAAACAAATAATGTGAATGTGAATAAACGCTATATTTTATCTAACATTAGAAGCAGAAGTGAGAGGCATAAAAAAAAAGGAACATGACACGGTAATTTTTTGTTTAATGTATACCCCGTAGTACTGGCTGGAGGTTCCCATGTTGTCGTCACTCTGTTGTGATGCCCTCAAGCGGAGCTGACTCTTGTAGGAGGCACAGTGCACCACGGTGGCGGAATTTAAAATGGCCTGCACCAGCAGTAACACCAGCAGAATCAGCAGCAAGATGTCGTAGGATTGCTGGAGCATGAGCCATGAGAAATAAGTGGTTCTTATTACAACTTAGTTGGGATTTGTGCTTCTAAAGTGATTAAACACAAATCGTTTTACACAAATCACCTTGGCTGTGGGCACGTCATGTAGAAAAATGTCAACAAAGCTGATCACACTGCAAGAGAGGAAGCCGGAGGCTGAAAAGAGGAGAGGAGACGTCACACTGCTGATGGCAATCAGCATCTCCACCTGAATGACACCAGAAAGAGAGCAAAAAAAAAAAATCACGTGGATTATTCATACTTTAAACCACAAGTTGGGCCCTATAGAGATCCGGACGTCACGCGACTATTCTCTGAACACACCCGTATGTGGCAGGAAAGTAGCGGCGCAGCGTTAATGGACTACAACGGCGAGGAGGGCTAAAACTAGCGTTTATCCATCAACTTTCCGCCAAAGAACATTGACAGTCACTTTGATGAAAAGGACATGATATAGATGCGCGAGGTGGACAGGTTGGATTGCTGATGAAGTGTCATCAGTGCTTTTTTTCCCAACTCGGTAAGGCTGCTACGTGGAGTTACCCCCTCTCTTAGACCGGTGAGTGCTTTCCAATCTGATCATACAAAGGCTTTACAAATTTGTACAATCCAGATTTATTTCCTTTTTATGTGTGCTCCAAATTCCATCAAAGTTAGCATTTTCACGCAAGTCTTGCAGTGTTTATTCACACTGACTGCGGATCCACCACGGTGCGTTTTCCGTATGGCATCCACACGGACCGAGCTGTCCGTGTCCAGAAATCTGCACCTGCCAGACCACAAGATCACGAGGGTTCACGCTGGTGAGCTGAATTCATGTGATAACATCCGTATATATAAAGTCCTATTGGTAAACAATAGCCACTTTTGCCTGTTGTCACATCGATATTGTCACGTTTCGGTTTTGTTTATTTTGGTGTTTTTGTTGTGTCTTTCTGTGATTGGTGTTAGTCTTGTGTTTCTGAGTGCTTCCCCTGGCTCGTTATGTCTGTTTACGTCCACCTGTGTACCTGTTCCCTTCCAGTGTGTTTGACCAATCGGTGCCCTCTTCTTATTGTGTTGCCCAGGTGTGTCTCATTAGTGCCGGTGTATTTAGTCTGTTGTGTCTGTCCAGTCGGTGTGGGATCATTGTCTACGTCAGGTGTCGAAGTCGAAGTCCTGTGTGGGAGTCTGTGTTTCTCCTCGCGTCAAGCTTAGCCTTGTCACAGTCTAGTCGTCCTTGTCACAGTTAAGTTCTCCACGTCCTGCTAAGTTCTCCACCTCCTGTAAAGTTCTCCACAGTCCTGCAAAGTTCTCCACGTTCTGCCAAGCCAGCCCCGGTCAAGCCAGTCCCGTCACGGCAACCAGTCTGCCCCCGTCTCCTCCAGTCACGTCTTCCCCAGTCCTCGTCCTCCCACCCGTCCCCACTTGTTCCAATAAAGTTTATCCTTTTGTTCACAATTCCTGTCTCCCTGATGTGTCTCCTTGCCTTTGGGTCCACCCTCTCCTACGCACCCCGTATCATGACAAAATGATCCCACCAACCAAGGACCCATCTGGAGGCATATGGACCGTCCCAGCTCGGTTCAAACTTCTGTCAAAAGTCACGGATTCCCGCCTCCTGCAGTTTCATGTCTCGGATTCTCGTCAGATGCAGGTTCAAGTTCCCATCTCGCCTGTGCCTCGGCAGCTCCTGGCCCTCTCGCCTGTGCTGCTCCTCGCCCTTTCGCCTGTGCCGCTGCAGCCCCTGGCCCTTACGCCTGTGCCGCTGCCGCAGTCCCTGGCTCACTCGCCTCTGCCTTTGCCGCTGCCACAGCTCCAGGCCCTTTTGCCTCCGCCGCAGACCCAAGTTTCTTCGTCTCTGCCGCCACCGCAGTCCCAGGAATCTTTGTCTCTGCCGCCGCCGCAGTCCCAGGACCTTGATTCCGGCCCAGGCGGCGCGAGCACAGCGGCCGCCCTCGGATCCCCTCTAGGCGGCTAAGTTCTCCACGTCCCTGCAAAGTTCTCCACATCCCTTTTGGTAGCCTGGAGAATACTCAATCCTTTTTTGCCTCTTCTCATTGTGGCAGCTGGTCCACAACAGTTGTCAAACATTGTTTGCCATTTGCCGTTTACTCAAAGTGGCAGACGCGTTTTCTATGCTGCCAAAATGACTGCGCTAACACCTATTTTGGGACATGTGACGTCAACGTCCGGATCTCTATTAAATTCTTTATATCGTACACTAGGACACAAGTGCTACATAAAAGGAATGACATGATGGTGAGTTGAGTGACCCATGACCGACAGGAGATGAAGATTTATGACAAGCAGAAGTCAGGCTTGTTTGAAAAAGCCACACTTCAAATAGACTTAAAGTGCTTGAAACATGCTTATGACTTACAGTAAAATGTTACGTTGTACTCACCAGGCATTTGTTGGGGTATTCTGACACAACATGACTGGCGATTGCACTTGGAAAACACTGCAAACATGAACACATCCAATGTGTACAATAAGTGACAAAGAGATCAAGACACTGACGTAAGCTTCAGCTTCTATCTATTATTTTTTGCAGTGCATGTGAAGCAATGGAATTACATAGGAGATCATCCTGGACTTTTTTGTCTGATCGCTAACCAATCCTATTCTTACTTTTAGGGGATACTGCTACACATATCACTGCAAGGAATTTGCTACTTTTGAAAGATTTTGTATTTTTTGTAATAGATAACCATATATGGTCTTCTTCAATTACTCTTCTTCAAACTTCCATTGTCCAACAGTATATCAAAGCAAGAATCTTAGAGAATACACTTTACTATGTAAATCTGCACAATTCAGAGATAGTAAAGCAGAATTTTAAGTGACACTATATATTTGTGTTTTGGCAGTGATGTAGAGTTGTACAGCATAAAACTCAGAGCCATTAAAAAAAATATATTTTTTTTACAGTTTTTCTCAGTTGCTAAAAAACTAAAATCCATTCTCTGAACCAAATTCTCAGTTTCCGAGACTAATTTCACTTTTTCGGCCAAACCTTACACACTGTTCAGGCTTAGACCCAATTTTCAAAACTCATCCCCCTTTTTTTTGATAAACCTTAAACACATTTTATATTTTACCTAAAATCACACGGTGATACACGTGTGTTGCAAAATTTTAAACACTGGCTGCAAAATATGAATTCAACTCCAACACAGCTGTCATCTTTCAAGCACAACAACCCATAATTGAACACACATGTTCATAGGCAGGATAAATGTCAGGTCAGCGTGCAGAGGTGGCACATGCGCAATCTACAATGGACAGAAACAGAGGCAGAGGAAGAAGAATTCATCTGAGAGGTGGTGGACGAGGAGGAGGGGGACGAGGAAGACCAAAAACAGTCATCTGGGATGAAATTCGGCCTCTTGGTATGTTGTTAAGGGTTGGATATGGCTGAGAAAGCTCCTTCTTGACTTCAGTCGTTAGACAACTGGTCATTTGGTTGAGAGGGTTGGTTGGCTTTTGTGTTTTAAGATTTGAGAAAAACTGTAATAGAGTGCAGTTATTGTAGCCACACCCACATTCTTGAACGAAAGAAAGTTGGTCTGGTCACTCTTCCTTTGAAAGCGATTTCAGCCCGGCTCAAAACGAAGTGTGCAATCAAATTTGTTTATTTGCTGTGACGTATTCTTCATTAGCAATGTCACTCTTTGGCGTCCAATGAAAATGTATAAAATATTTACAAAAAAATGTGAGGGGTGTACTCAATTGTGTGAGATGCTGTCTACTAGCGGAGATCAATGGATTGATCATGTGTCAGACTCAGTACCATATTGGTTGAAATTTAAAATGATAAAATCTCTCACTACCTATTCTATACCACAACATACAGTTGCCGATGACAGTTTTCTTGTAAAAAGCAAATAGATCTTACAGCCACAAGGATCCAGAAAAATGTGACGGACAAGTATGGGCCAGGCAGCAAAGCATCCATGTTGAGTGCAATGATCCCCCCAAACACAGCGGAGATTCCTACGATGACTTCAATCACCTGTCACAGATGCGTTTCAGTCACAAAGAGTCGTAGAGGACAGAGAGAGTGTCAGCATGGCCGGCAGCTACTCACAGAATAGGCTTTGAGGAGACGAGAGGGGAATACTGCAGGGCTAGTAATCAAAGGTCGTTGGTTTGTCTCAGACTGGTGGAAGGATCAAACGATAAAATTGTCAGATGTGTGTGATCTTTATAGAGGGTGACATCAGATGGGCGCGCGCACACACACACACACACACACACACACACGCACACACACACACACACACACACACACACACACGCACGCACACACACACACACACACACACAAACCTTTCTATGGCAGCAGCAGTCCTCGCCAGAGCGAGCTGACAGGATGACAGTAGTAGCCATCAACACCTCCAGCAAAATCATCAGGATGAGGTTAAAGTTGATCTAGGGAATGCAATACAAAATAAAATTGGAAATGAACCCCCCAAAAAATACAACTGACATATCTCAATGAGAGATGTCCATATGAAACAAAACCAACAAAAGACTGAAAATGATTTTACATTGACAGCTGAAGGGTTAAGGACCAGTTTACATCCAAACCAAACCAGGCACGTGGTGGTCACTGCAAATGTCGACACATATACAACCTGGAAATCTGACACCTTGGAAAAATATGAAAACATACAATAAAAGTGTGATAAAAGTATCACTTGATTGAATGCACATTAGCGTTCTGTAAAAGATCAGCAGGTGTGCCACACGAAAGTATTTAATTCCACTGAATTTGTCATGACTATTTATTTACGACAAATGAATTACACTTGACGTGTTCATCTCTCTACATACAGTTTGCAAGGGACGTAGTGAGTGACAGAGCAATTCAGTGCTCTTCCACTAGATGGCAGAATGCACAATTAACTCCACCTGTTGCCTGTTCATACAACAGAATATTCATTGCGTTCAACTAAATGGGTCCAGATTTCACACTTAAGTAAGTATATTTGTGAGTATATTGAGACAATATCATATCTATTTAGATAATTTTTTGTGAATTTTTTGTTTGTTGGCATGCCATGAGATTTTTCCAATGTAAAGCATATGCCTTAACGGCGATAAGAAATGGACCTAGTCTGGGTGAAAAGTTGTATTTATGTGTCGTTACTCATTTGCATAACTTACTGCAACATGTCTGTTCTTGGCAATAGCAAAGCTAGCAATTGCTGCTGGTAAACCCTGTTAAGAAAGTTCAGAAGATCAAAATAAATGCATACTCTATAATACATCTTTTCCACTCATAGCATTAATTTATACCGATGTCAAAACCAGTCATATAAGCAAATAAGAATGTGATTTCACTTACTGAGCCTGCAGCACAGCGCAGGTAGTCCATGGCAACAGGAAAGAGATTTCCCAGGTACAAAGAGAACCCAGAGGTGATGAGCAAACTGCCCTATACACACACCCGTTCAGGGTGGGCATATGCATGAAAAAAGGTAATATATAATAACTGTATTAATTGTGCTTTTAGAGATGTCCCAAATGTTAAGCTGCTATGAGTACAACCACTACATTGGAAAATGTAAGGATGTTACTGGAATATTTGGAGGACTTAAGTAAGAATATTTGATGATTGCAGGTTAGCCTATACTGGAAACAGGAAACATAAGTGGGAGGGGGGGTTGTTATATAAGAGCTTTCTTTGCTTCTGTAAAATCAAAAGCACAGTCAGTATGTTAAAGTGCAACTATTGTTTCAGTAAATTAAAAAATAAATAAATATATATATATATATATATATATATATATATATATATTCATTATCATATGGGCAATATGCCTGTACAAAAAAAAAGCCTGTACTGGGGAATTCCTATCGCAACGCAGCAGACACGTCCACGTCAAAATTTAGCAGTAATAAATGTAATAGTAATGCATATATTTGTAGAGACTGGGGTCAAGTTGTATTTTGCAATTTAAAAAATTTGCAAAATTTGACAAGTTACTTGATGTTAAAGATTAGATTAGCTCTTAATATGAAAAAGCACTGAGCTGTCACCGACGTCATACAAAAGCAATTATGCCATTTAGTGGCTGAAAAAATGACCTCAACACAAATCAATGTCACACTCGTGTTTTTTTTTTTTTTTTTTTACAGCTCAGTAAAACGTATTCTTTATTGTATATTTAGAACAGATATAAAATTTGCGATTAATCGTGAGTTAACTATTGAAGTCATGTGATTCGCCTGACACCCCTAATATATAGTGTGTATATATATATATATATATATATATATATATATACAGTATAGGCCAAAAGTTTGGACACACTTTTTTATTCAATGCATTTACTTTTTTCTCATGACTGGTTACTTTCACTGAAGGCATCAAAACTATGCCTGAACTGATGTCAAGTTATGTATTTAACAAAAAAAAAAGGTGACATAACTGAAAACATGTTTCATATTATAGATTCTTCAAAATAGCCATCCTTTGCTCTGGTTACTTTTATGCATACTTTTGGCATTCTCACCTCTGGGAACTCCTTAAAGACTGTTGGAAAACCCTTTCAGGTGACTACCTTTTGAAGCTCATCGAAAGAATGCCAAGAATGTGCTAAAAAGTCAGGCAAACGGGTGGCTATTTATTTGTGTATTTATTTGATTATTTTCATCTTTTTTTTTTGTTAATTAGATAACTCCAAATGGGTTCGTTAATTGTCGTCATAGTTTTGATGCCTTCAGTGAGAATCTACAACGTCATGAAAATAAAGCATGTATTGAATGCGGTGTGTCCAAACTTTTGGCCTGTACTTTGTGTGTGTGTGTATATATATATATATATATATATATATATACAGTATACATGACTTTTTCACACAACAGTATGTAACATAACAAGGAAGCAGAAAATAAGATTCTCGTCACCATCACACCCAAATTTTCCAGACCGTGATTCTCCCTCATCAAAAGAGACCGTTAAATTTGTGTGTAATGGCGAGAAGAGGCGAATCCTATCCCATGCCTCCTCTTACCCCAATGAGGACGCCATAGAGCCAGGCCCTGTAACTGAAGCAGGGGTGCTTTAGAGGCTCCGGCTGGGCCAGCTGCAGGTCACTGGCCCTCACATCCACCGTGTAGCTGTCCCGCTCCGTCACATCCTGCTCCCCCCTGTCCACTCTCCTCTCCGTTCCCCTGCTGCCCCGTCTTCCCAGCGAGCCGCTGCCTCTTTCCAGAGTAGACATGGGGCTGTAGGTGAACTCCTCTCGCGCCGACACCTCCTCGCGCTGCATCACTGCGTGTGCTGGTCGATATGGCAAATAAAGGAGTTCAGAAATGTGTGTTTGGCAAATGGTCTCCTTTTAACCCTGGAGAAACCACGGGGTCAAATTTGGCCCCTATAAATTCTGCTACTCAAATAACAAAGACCTTTTTTTTTTTTTACAAATTTAACTTCAAAAGTCCAGAGTGCCACTTCTGACCCCTGCATGGGGCCATCTAGTGGATGAATATTGCACTTACATGAGCCAGAGTGGTGGTGACAAGATGGCTGGCAACATGCTGTTTTGTTGAGCTGGAAATCGATCCAAACAAAACCATCTTCTCAGCATACCATCAGATGGTAAAATTGTTTTTTTTTTTGTTAATCTATTCCATATCATGTTGCAGAATGCCTAAGAGTATGTTCTATATATATGTTTTGATAAATTAGCAACTCTGAGCTAGTTAAAAAAAAAAGGGTTAAAATTGAAAAAACATATATTTTGGTGTTCAGTGAACTTATAGCAGTCATTTAATGTATAATTCAGAATTTTCCAAAGAAGAAAAGGGTTCTTGGGTTCTCCAGGGTTAAATGATGCCGCATTTGCAAGAAACATGACAGACAGTCTTGTGATCTTATCTGTGCAGTTATTTAAGATAGACACTTGATTTGTCCTCCTCAAACACACAAAAACAAAACAATCAAAAACTTTTGGGGATATAACTGTTTTTGTGGGGTTCAGTCAGGTGCGAGGTAGTATTTTGGCACAGATTGTGTACAAATATGAAAAGGAGAAAATTGATAGTGTAACCAGTTTTGGAGGTGAAATGATGCTGCTGGCTTGTGTCGCCATCACTGGAAAACAAAACTTAGCATCACTCAAAACATTTTTGTAGGTAGATCGATGACATTCTACAAACAGTGACAATCGCGGCCCTCCCCGTTCTGGGGCAGAACTTCTCAATGATGACACTCTGCCAACCCTCCTGACCTCAACCCATTTGAACGCTTGTTGGATCAGCTTGGGTGAGCTGCTCATGTTCAACAACCACTTTGCTATGAATGCCCCCCCCCCCCCCCCAGCAGTTTGTGTCAATGGTTCATCCACATGATACTTGTTTAAAGGATACAAAAAAGTTGGCTTTGTCCTTGTTATTGATGAGACTGCAATCATGCAATCTGCCAAATAACACCAAACAAGAATTCATATCTACAGGAGAATGAGCAGTTTGGCACGGGCAGTGAACATTTGGCACATTTGACATGAACACAAGCACGTACTCACTTGTGCGGCCCATCTCACAAAATCTATCTAGGTCACAAATGGGGCACCCGTTAAAAGTTAAACAAACAGGCTTTCTGAACTACTAGTCTGATATTTAGTGATATTAACCCCTGGGCGTTATTTGACCATTTTTTGGCTATTTGTTGGTTCTGACCAAGTCATTTCAAAATAAAATAACGCCCAGGGGTTTAAGAGCATGTCATTTGCTGATGACAATGGAAAGATTGTTGAAAAGAATGTTCTTTGTAAAATTAGCGTTGGTAATATGCCCAAGCTGCTCACATAAAATGCATCTTCTTCCTTTTTTCTATTTTAAGCACTCATATTTATGCACAAAATCAAATTCCTTGGGGTAATATTACATGACAATATGTGGGTATTAAATGACCAAATCTGATGGAAGTCTCACAGTCTCTCTGCTTTTTAGATAAAATATCACTCCACACTCTTTACTGTTACCTTGGTCTTATTGTGTAAATTGTTGTACACAAGTATGGGACAACACACATACGACTTTACTATCTACTCTTAATACTTCAAAAAGGAAATATCAGCTTTGCTTCCTTCTGCCGCTTATCCAACTTGCATTTTATTATATTGTTCTTTTTGTCTCTCTATCATGCTGTTTTTATTGTTGTGGTAAACAAAAATCGAAGCAAATCAAAGAATAGTCCATAAGGTAGGTTAACTTGAACACGCTAATCGGCTATTTGTTAAGTCTAAAATATTAAAAATGAATATTTCAAACAGCATAACTACTTTACAATTACCAAGCAATTTTCAGTTGGGAATATTTCCAATGTCATAATTTTGTTCTTTTCTTCTTCTCACAAATCTATACTATTAGTATTAGTTCACATGTGTGGGTGTTTTTTTTTTTAAATTTTTTAATTTAATTTATTTACCAATTATTATTATTAAATTTATATTTATTTAGTTAAAATACTAATATAGGGTATAAACATAAGTTTTATTTCTTCAAACTCTTTTTCAAGTGCATACAATCTGATTTTATTTTAAATTGGACTTTTATGTTTAATTTTTTCTGTTTAGCTGTTCTTTCTTATTTCTTTTCCCACTCACTGAAATAAATCATTCATTCTTTCATATTTATGCCACACAGAACTCATTCTACAATTTTTCAGCATACTTAGTTACAGAAATATAACATGCAATGAAATGTCCCTTGGGATCTTTCCTTCAGAGAGCATGATGAAATTAACCAGCGAACTACACGATTAAAGCAACTATTTAAATAAAGGGATAAAACAATTGAATGTCAAGTTGCCCAAAGCAACATGACGGCTGCAAAAAGGTAATTAAAACAACCCAGTGCTGACTGTAGGATTAGAGTTAGTAATTTAGGACCACAAAATAAACTGAGGAATAAAAGAGTGCCATTACCTGCTATTTTGTACACCCTGTTGAATAATCCCAAATGTTGTCCACCAGATTTATCCCGAACATCAAATCAGCAGTTAGCTGGTTGCGGTCTGCAGGTCCCAATCCACTCCATATCTCACTTTTGCCACCCACTTCCCCTCCTCTTTGCTCTCATTCTCAGAAACACACACAACTGAAAAGTTTTCCAAAGTGTGGAGCTAAAACACATGCCTGTTGTCCTGCCAGCCAAGTTTTTGTCCCAAAGAGAGAGCTGCCTGTGCATGACAACAAGGGTGGTATGAGGGGGCTCATGCTGGGGGCAGAGTTACGAGGGCAAACATCCTTTTTATTCTCTCATTTACTCCCACTGAACCTCACACTGAAAAGATGTCTCTGTTAAGAAGCGAGAACAGAGCAAAACAAATAGTGTTGAACTCAGGAATTCCAACGCAAGTGAATCAAAGTTTGATGCACCCTATTGTAAAAAAATAATTCTTAAGCTTCAAGTAAATGCTTTTGCATGACAATCTTGAGTGCGTATGCGGCCACTGCACAGTACATACACCTCAGGATTCAATGCAGCCTTTAATGCAGCATTGTCTATGGGTGCTGTTGTAACCATAGCAACGCCTTAACAATGGTCTTCGCCCCTTCCTTCGCAGATTCTGGGCCAGACGCACTCACTGCAAATGTCAAACATGAGAGTGGAGGTGGAAAAATGAACCATGATGTCATCATGTGGTTCGATGATCATGCTTGGACGGTAAATAACTCATCTCAACTCAGATGTTTGCTTTTATTTTGGCAGCCTTTCATTCACAGCAGCATTGCCTGACAACAAGTTTCACTTTTTGGGGGGAGGTTGGGGGTGGGTCGCTGCCAAACAAAGGTAGGTCTGTTCTATGTAAGCTCCACTCGATTCTTTTTTTCTCTCACCACTTCTCTTAATAGGTGTGCATATCCAGTCAATGATCACGCAGCAATGACATAGGTGTCCACTAGCACAAAACATGATGTCATCCTCTGTGATGCTCACAGACCTTAGAGGACATATTTGCATGGTGTGATGCGTGAATGTGTTATTTTAGCTCAGCAAGATTTGCTGGATGACAGCAAGAAAAGATTAAGTGTGATTCAACAAATCCAGCCCCCCCCCCCCCCCCCTCTCAATTTTCCAGCCGAAACCACGCAGCAAATCGGTCAGCGTTACATTTCCAGTGTTTGATCAAATATGCAATAAGCAGTGTTGACACCCTAATATCCAGTGAAGGAGAAACTTTCCAATTTTTCAGCACGCTGTTGACATTTCAGTAACGATTACATCCAGATGTTGCTGTTGGGGTGGCGTGGCTCAGTGGTAGAGTGGTTGGTTTGCATCCTCCTGATGTTGTGTCATCAGTAGTCAAAATGTAAAGTGTTTTGAGGGCCTTGTAAGGAGGAAAAACGCTATATAAATGAAGTACCATTTACCACAGTAAAGTGTAGTTAGAGTTACATTTTTAACACTGACACTAGTGCAATACACTCTTAAGTGTTTAAACACCAGTTAAGAGTAGTTTGGCAGAATTAAATGTTTAACACTACACTATTGTAGAGTACTTTCAACACTACTCGGTGTTTACAAGTGTGGATCTTTAACACCATACAGTGTTGGAGCAACACTGTATGGTGTGAAAAAGTAACACTTTGAAAAGTGTCCGATTTACACTCATTCGTGTGGACGCATTTAAACACTTTCCTTGTGCTAGATTTAACACTCTCAGTGTTAACACCACTAGCTTGCTGTGTAATGGCATGTTTTTTTTTCCCGCTCTCTCCAATTTGGACAGAAAATACCAGATCTTTAAAAAATAAATAAAGATATTAACCAGCTTTCTCCGACAACAACAAAAAAACTTTCAAAAATATATAAGTTACTTTCATATACTGATAAAATGTCTTTACCCATCTCGAAATGGGAGACAGACTTGTCTATAGCACCGGAACCTGACTTTTGGATTCAAGTTTGTGAAAACGCATTTAAAATGACAAAACACACAAATTTACAACTTATCCAATATAAAATTATTCACAGAACATACATTACTCAATATATGATGAAGAAAATGGGACTCTCAGACTCCGACATTTGTCTCCAATGTTTACAAAACACTACAGACACTTATGTTCATGCTTTATGGTTATGTACTCCGGTTATGTATTTCTGGACTAAAGTCTTAGAAAAACTTTCCGCTATTTTGGACTGTAGGATACCTTTATCTCCAAACTTGTGTTTGCTAGGTGACCTAACAACAACTGACTTACCACATAAACAATTTCAATCTACACTTGTAGCCCTTACTATCGCTAAAAAAACAATTCTTGTTAACTGCAAAAATAAACAAACTCTGAATATCGACCAATGGTCTAACCTCCTCATAAATCACATTTTAATGGAAAAAATATCTGCCTCAAATAAAAACCAAATATCAAAATTTATAGAAACATGGTCTACGTATATAGAATTTTTTAACCTAATTCCGGTTACTTAATTCTGTCTGTTAGCGAGAGCCACTACATCGTGATAACTTACATTGATGTTTCTGCATCTGGCAATTTATTATTATATTATATTATTAGTATGGGATTTTTTTTTAATGGGCTTTAGGTGAACTGATGAATACACACACGCTCGCACGCACGCACGCACACACACACACACACACATACACATTCTCACCCACATACAAAAAAAAGGGTATATATATATATATATATATATATATATATATATATATATATATATATATGTGTGTGTGTGTATATGTGTATATATATATGTATATGTATTTAAAAAAAAAAAAAAACATTTATTAATTTTTTTTTTAATTGATTTGTTGGATTTAAAAAAAAAAAAAAAGGAGAGCAATGATGATGTCAAATCGAATGAACAATACTGAGCTCTCCTGTAAAAAAAAATAAAATAAAAAAAAAATAAAAATAAAATAAAAACATTTCATTGTCTTTGCACATAGCTTATTGCATCGCCCTAGCCATTTCATTTGCACTTTATTGCTACGTATGTATGTTATGAATGTGCTTTGGGCGGGTCAAGGGGTCATTGTGTTGTGATGTTAATGTTATCGGTTGCTATACCTCTTTTGATGATGATGTATTAGCTACTCGTAGTTTGTCTAGTCTTGCGCAAATGTCCCTTATGATAATGTTGTAAGTCGCCATTCTTATTTGGCCGAATCACTCTTATTTTATTTTATAGGCTTTTATTCTACCATATATAAGTGTGCATTGCCCTCGCAAGAGTTACTGAACGACAGGTCTCTTAACCGACTCTCAGCACGTTGAGGTTTCTTACATGTGTTCTGCATTCAGCAGTGCTCACTCTGGTTACTTTGTACTTTTGAGCTCTGTATTCAGCCTGCTCACGGTTCCTAGTCAAGGTTTCTCCATCACGTGTTTTCTTCGAGGTCATCTGAATCTAGCCCGGTTGTCAATTTATATATGAAGACTCTGTTTTCCAACATCCGCCGTGTCTTGCCTGTGCTTGGGTCCGAAATTCGACACCTCACGTGACACACCCAGCAAGTAAAGGAGTGATAAATTGGTTGGTTGGCATTTTGTTCAAGTTTTAGTTCCTTTGTTGGACGTTGTGACACACGAATGGAGACAACACACAATATATGTCAATGTTTGGCAATTGTGATTACAAAATAATGTTTGCCGATTTTTTAAATAAACATTTACTAGTAATAATGTAGACAGAACTAAAATATACTTAAAATATAGTAGTGCTTATTCGATTCAATAACCTGAGTATAACAATTGAACTTTTTCTCATTTGTCTTACTTCCTATTTTGCTCTTATTTTTCCGAATGCTATTCAGTAGTCATACAATGTTTTGTAGAACATGTGATCTCTTCAAATGTGACGTAACCTTTCAGCATGAGGTGAGAGCCAAATCTGTACATCAAACAGAATAAAGGATGCCCCCTTGTTGGTATTTTCCTTTTTTTTTTCTTTTTAAGCCAGGTAGAGACAGTAGACTCTTGCACATTATTACTCTTTATGGAGGAAAGATAACAAGTCACACACACACATACACGCATGTAGTGTCACAATTCCTGATTTCTTGATTAAACACACCTTGAGCCTCTCACAAAGAATGAAGAACACCGTGAAGAGTTTTACACATTTAGTGACCCATGCTGATGACAAATCAATTTTCACTCAGTTGCCACTCTTAGACGAAGCGGCAGCCTTAATCTCCCGACACGCTCCCTTTGACATGCAACATTTACACATAGATAGCATCTCTTTAACAACAATATTCAACAATAAGACACATGAGAAAACATCTGCGGATATATATACAGTGACTTACATTATTGATAGATCTCCTTTTATCAACAATATTTACAAAATAGTGAGGAAAGCGAAGTTCTGATTTCCACATAAAACATGATGGATGCCACTCTGTTACGGGTCCATTTTTTTTTGGCCTTAAAGAGTAATCATCAAGACTGACGATACAAATGTATTACTTACCACACCAAGGATTAGTGAGCAAGTAATCACAACATTAGACACCAGTAACTCGTCCACACAGCCTGGCAAGGATCATCAGTTGTATATTTGATTACAAAAAGCCTAGTAAACATCTCAAAAGATGTAGCCACATCCGTCCTGTCAGTGTCTGTAGATCAACATGGAACAAACACTCCATCAGTGATGAGATGAGAAATGTTTTTTTTTATTATTATTATTGTTAAATTGTGGGAAAGTATAGCTATTGTATGAAATGTCACCTCCACCAGAATTGATCTGAAACTGCAACAAGGCAGCCCGGCCATTTATATATCTTTGTTTGTATATCCTCGTATGCGCCCTTGTATTCCGAGTCTGTGATTGTTTCTAGGAGTTCAAACAATGGATCCCTTGGATGAGGACAAGTGGATGGACTGGATGCGAAGGGCCAAAGTGTTCTCCAAGTTCTGCAAGATGTTATAGCTGGGGCTGTCCGGAGGTACATCATACAGCAGCTGCTTGAACGGCTCCAGCTCTATCAGCATGGCCATGTTCTTAAGGAAGTAGCCTTCGATATAGGATGCCAGGTCTGGCGCATCTAGAAACTGAGAAGAAAAGGAAGTGAAAGGTTGAAATTGTATTCAAAGATCCATTTATGTTTCAGTAGGGGTGTTGGATACCACTTTTTAATCTTTTTAGACCGATGCCAGTACCAGTACTCAACTCTTGAGGGTCATCGATACCAATACCAAGTATTGATACCACTAGTATTTTTTATACATAAAACTACCCCCCCCCCCCGCCAAAAAACAATGAGAGATCATTTTAAAGCGCGACCATAATATCTCAATATAAGATTTTTCCTTAAAATTGCATGGCATGAACTCAGTGCTCCCAAAAACATATAAATATGTCCTATTTTAAATGTTTTACGTGTCCCAAAGACGTATTTATAAATTTTTTACATTTTTAAAAAAAAATGCTAGAGCATACATAAGGCTTTGATTTAGCCTCTCAACTGCAGAGAACGGTTGAGGAAATGGTAGTTATTACAAAAGCGGCCAGCAGGTGGAGGCAGAGCAAAGGAGATCTACCAGGGCCAAGTTGAAAAAAAGCTAATTTACTTACATTTCTAAATATATTTGTGAATAATAATGATACTTAGCTATACAGGGATTCCTCGAGCTACGTTGCACGCGACCTACATTGTTTCGACTTTACAGCGCCCGTACCTTGTCCGTAGCACCTTCTTTTTTGTTAATTTCCCACAGTGATCACGCCATTTTAAAGTTATTTAAAGTTGTGTTGATGTTACCTCCAGCAAAGGACGTCCATCAGCCAGTCGGCCCGCCATCAGGCGCGTCACAATTCCGAGTTTAAGCTTAAATTATCTGCATTCTGCCGTTCGTCAACAATGAACGTCCATGCGGAAACACAAAATATTGGTTCCGGCGTCTTCCGGGTCGCACAAATATCTTTAAAAAAATTACTGTACAAAGTATTTTGACGTAAATAGCGACTTTATTAGGGAAATCCGACTTAAGTCCACATCGCCAGCGTAGGAACGGAACTCCGCCGTAACTTGAGGACTACCTGTATTCTAACGCTAATACATGCAAAACGAAGAGTCTGTAATCTTTCTTTTGGTAGGTTCCATGTTTTTATAGCAATAGAACACAATATTCTTTGGGCCTTGCAAAATCAGTCAAAATCCAGTAAAACAGCCGGGAGTGAAGGGGGTTGCTTCAGTGAAAATGGCTGGGAGTGAATGAGTTAATCAACCAGTTCAGGGTGTACTGCCCGAAGCCAGCTGGGATAGGCTCCAGCGCCCCCCCCCGTGACCCAATTTTCTTCTAATTTCTAATTCATAGTTCCTGATTGTAAAATGGCCACAAGAGGGTGGGTGCCCAGCTGCCCTTGCGAGGAAAAAAGAAAATAAAAAAAAACATCAGCCTAATACTGATACCTGGTATTGGTACTCACCCATCCCTAATTATGAATATGGTAAATTGACTGCTTTTTATATAGTGCTTTAAGTACACCATATGATGCCCAAAGCGCTTTACAATTAAGCCTCACATTCATTCATTCACACACCAATGGCCGACTGCTGCAAGGCACTGCCAGGTCCATTAGGAGCAAATCAGGGATCAGTGTTGCTCAAGGACACTGCGACATGGTCACCAGGAGTGAGGATCGAACCCACGAATGGATGGGAGACAACCACTCAACCATTGAGCCATGCCGCCCCCATATAACAAAGTAATTGTTTTGTTTGTACCTTGGTGTGGTTGTAGATCTCCACGCAAGTATCTGTGTTTATGTTCTTCGTGCAGATAATCTCACAATGTCTCTGCAGTGCCTCCAACTGGAAGAATTTAGACGCAGACAAGAGCTGCAATAAAAAAATAGGTGTTAGGTTGGCCCGGAAGTATTCCAACAGTTTTCATGTTCTGTCTTTTTTATTTGAAAAAAAAAATCAAGACATGATTGAAGTGTAAACCTTTCAATTGTATATATTTGTATACTGTTGAAAAGTTCAGAGCGCACCTCTACCCGTTCTTTTATTTTGAATGACCAGAAGACTACATTTTATTTAATTTTTTTTAAAGAGTCATCTAACCTCCATAACATCAGGATTCCTAATGTGCAGGGCATCTGCTCCTCCACAGTAGAGGTACTGCATCACAAGCTGAGAGGAAAGAAAGGCAAAGCTTGGATACATACATGATGAACACAAGCAAAGGACATGAACATTCGGTTTGGAGTCCAGTAATTACCTGAAAAATGTGGTATTTCACATGACTTATTTCAATGCAGGTGTTTTCACCACAAGGCCTATTTGCAAGAAGAATTTTGAACCTTGACAAAAACACATTGATATGGAAAGTCATTTAATGTTATAATGAAATGAAAGTCCAATCTGCATTAATATTATGCCATGACTCTAATGACATTATAGGTACTGAACATTATACACAAATAGATATTTCTTGTTGAAAGTTACCTATTGGAGGCTGTGAAGAGCAGGACTTTGTGGGCATAAAAGGGTTTCCCCTCCACCAAAAATGTCACATCTGACATCTCTTTATTGTTCAGAAATTGAGGATCTAAAAAGACACAAGTAATGTTCATTTTGTTTTTTCAAAATAGCCAGCACTATCAAATTACAAGAAAATTACACCTGACTCCCTATTTCTGGTCACAAGATGGCGCTCTGTCCTCTCTCCATTCTTTAATCATTCAGAGTTGACCCAACAATTCTCTGGAGATTTGCAATTTCACAGCCCCAAACGCTGTTTTTATTTCCCCATTACAAGAGCAAAGGGATTCATCAGAATAATATCTTCCTTAAAAACACGGTGACAGGCTCTTACCGAGGCGTGATGACTGTTTGCGTTTTATCTCTGCCAGTTTGGGGATAGGGTAGGGCCCGTAACACTGGGTGAAGATGGCTGACAGTTGTTGGCTGATCACTTCATTCTGACGAAACACAAAGAATACACAACTGAGATTTCATTTCACACATACAAATTTGTGTTGGACATTTATATCATATTTGTTTAACACCTGAAGTTCCTAAGACAAGAGTGGAACGTGTAACACTGTGAAAAGAGAAAAACGGGAAAGACGTGGGCCCCATTACAGTTATTCCCAGCTCTCCTCAGTGTCTTTAAGTTGCCAAAGCAGAAGGGGAAAGGAAGAACAGTGCAATTCACTACAAGCCCCCCCGTGTGCAGTAAGGCCGTTTGCTCTTAATGAGGCATGACACCAGCAAACAGCTTGTAACATCCACAAGGAATAAATAGCTTTGCCTATACTGTACAACTGGAGGCTTCGATATGAAACATAATCAAATCCAAGAGGCTTTTCGGCGTGCTGGAGCCTATCCCAGCTGTCTTTGGGCAATAGTATCTCAGTACATTACTGGGGAATTACAACCTTTTGCTATGCACTGCAAATTGTTTAACAAAGCCTCACATTCCGCATTTACAAAGACACCAGTGGTCTACCAGGTCCACTGGGAGAAAATGAGGGTTCAAGTGTCTTGCTCAAGGTCACAAGGGCTGAGGATCCAACCCACAATAGCCATCACGCCTGAGTATTTTTTCAAATTAGTTTTTTTTTCTCAAACGTTTGTATCTCAACCTTTTTACCACAAAGTATGCCGTCCGTCCGTCCGTCTTCTTCCGCTTATCCGGGGTCGGGTCGCGGGGGCAGCAGCTTTAGCAGGGAAGCCCAGACTTCCCTCTCCCCAGCCACTTCAGCCAGCTCATCCGACGGGACCCCAAGGCGTTCCCAGGACAGCCGAGAGACATAGTCTCTCCAGCGTGTCCTGGGTCGTCCCCGGGGCCTCCTGCCGGTAGGACATGCCCGGAACACCTCCCCAGGGAAGCGTCCAGGAGGCATCCGAACCAGATGCCCGAGCCACCTCAACTGGTTCCTCTCAACGTGGAGGAGCAGCGACTCGACGCTGAGTCCCTCTCGGATGACCGAGCTTCTCACCCTATCTCTAAGGGAGAGCCCGGCTACCCTGCGGAGGAAACTCATTTCGGCCGCTTGTATCCGGGATCTTGTTCTTTCGGTCATGACCCACAGCTCGTCACCATAGGTGAGGGTAGGAACGTAGATCGACCGGTAAATCGAGAGCTTTGCCTTTCGGCTCAGCTCCTTCTTCACCACAACGGACCGATACAGCGTCCGCATCACTGCAGACGCTGCACCGATCCGCCTGTCGATCTCCCGCTCCAACCTACCCTCACTCGTGAACAAGACCCCAAGATACTTGAACTCCTCCACAAAGTGTCTTGCTCAAGGTCACAAAGTATGCCTTTCTTCAAATTAAAATGTATGTTTTAAATTTATTAATGACAAATTTGGATTACATGTCACAACTGAAACGGGACCCAAAAGACAATAAGGTCTCATGAGTTCTAACGGAAGAGGTGGGAAGCGGCTTTGTCGTTGATTTATATTTATTAACCACGCAAGGAACTTCAAAATTCCATCATGATGACACTTTTGGAGGAAGTGCCTTTGCTGTCTTCTCAACAACGAAAAAAGGGAAATGGCGTCTTCAGATTCAGTACTGAGTTGGGTTACTTCATGTGATTTTCCTGGCAATATTTGAATACAATTACTACACTTTGAAAATACTGTTGAATACTGTGAAATCCTTGCCTTCTTTTTTTTTTTTTTTATTGTGTTGCTGTGATATTACAGAACTTGTTGTGATATAACAGTTTTTTTAATTGCAGGATTTTACTGTAAAACAACAGTTAAAAGCGGTAAAATCCATGAATGCTGTGGTTTATGCATGTATTCTTCGGGATATTAGAGGGGAATTTACAACAAATGACTGTAAAATAATGCTGTTAATTATTCTGTAATGCTGGTATTTTTTATTTTTATTTATTTTTTACAGTGTACGCTAGTCTAAACATGGCATTCTGATGAATATTGAAGCAAAATTCACCCGTTTGTAGTTTATTCCAATTGTTTATTCCATGTTTTATTGGTTAATTATTCTGTAATGCTGGTATTTTTTATTTTTATTTATTTTTTACAGTGCACGCTAGTCTAAACATGGCATTCTGATGAATATTGAAGCAAAATTCACCCGTTTGTAGTTTATTCCAATTGTTTATTCCATGTTTTATTGGTTTTCAAGTTAGCTATTAAAGGAGAAGTCTTTACAATGATACGTTCTATCCTCACTAGTCTAAACGTGGTATTCTGATTATTGCTGTGTTTGTGGAATATGAATTTAGCAGCAAAAAGCAGGCAAAAGCCATTTTGCCACTTGCTGTCGACTGCAAATTACATCAAAGTTGCTCAGGGATCAGATAACGATCAGATCATGGCTCACCTGATTTGTTTTCTGAGTCCGGTCATGTGATGTTTGTAAGCTGAACCGTGATTGGCCAATAGCCCTGAGCCACTTTTTGCCCCGTGAGATAGATAAAAATGGATAGATTTTGCTGCTTGATTCACATTCCACAAACGCAGCATTAATGAGTATACCATGTTTAGACTAGTGAGGATATATAGAATAGTTAACTTGAAAACCAATAAAAGATGGAATAAACGATCATTTTGGTGAGTAATGCTTCCTCTATAATAAGTTGCAGTTTACTTTCTACAGCTGAAGTTTGCCTCATTGGCTTATCATTAATTGTTACTCTTGTGAAGACGTGCATCTAAATATCAAAAACAATAACAAAAAACGATCTACTTGCCCCCCCTCAGGTTTTGCATTCTAGCTACAATTTTGGACCATGTTTATAGTTGTTCAACTGCCAAACCATTTGAGTCCTGCGGGTCCACTGTCATGTCATTCATTTGGCAATATAAAGAGTGACTGCTTGTACCTTGCTGGCTCTGAGGATCTGGAACATGAGAGGCAGGCCGTGCGTGATGAGCTCCTCAGTGTACTCATCTTCCTCAATGCAAATAAATTCTTTGAGAAGGCCCTGGATCAGTGGCCGGCGGGTCTGGGAGAAACTTGTGCGCAGAGATTCCAGCCATGTGTGCAAAGTCCATGGCACCCCTGGACAAGAGGTTTGGAAGTAATAATGAAAGGGAAAAAACAACCGGACATCGGATATGATGACAAAGTGAATAGTAAATGAGACTTTGTTATTAATAAGCTAACTAACCAAGGCTCCGTATGTCTATGGTGATGTCTACATGTCCGTGTTCTGAACTGTGGTACATGGCTTCTTTTAAGGCTTTCAGTTTGGCCTTCCCCGTCCGTATTAAGTCCGTCTCAGATGAACTTCTTCCCTCCAGCTCTGATCCTTCTGCCAGAATCTCTTCCAGGGATAAGACGTCTCCTTTGCCTTTCTCCGTGTGTGACAGCAGCTTCCGAAAGACATTTCTGGAAGAAATGAGGAAAATAAAAATAAAATCTTACTTCTCAATTAATGCACATCTTCGGTTATGTTGTACACAATTTGGCAATACAAGCACAAATAAGCTATCTATTGCATTGTAGCACAAAAACATACCTCATTTAGGCAAAAGTTAGTTGTTGTTTTTTTTAGATCAGCTCATACAATAACTCTATATAAAGTCGTTTGCAATAAAAACACAAATGTACTGTATGTCCAATGTCACCTAACAACAGTTAATAGGGATGTTCAATACCACTTGTTTTCACACCGATACCAGTACGAGTGCACAGCTTTTGACTAGTCCCTGATACCAAGCACCAATACCACTAGTACTTTTGAGAATATGTATCAAACTCTCCACCACCACCAGAAAAACCCAAAACAGTGACAGACAAAAAGAAAGACCTATACTGCTCATCCCAATATTTTTTTTCTTAAAATGGCATGAGCGGCACAGTGGATGACTGGTTAACACGTCCGAACCCAAGGCAAAGGACGTGAGATCGAGTCCGGGCTTCGACCTTCCTGGGTGGAGTTTGCATGTTCTCCCCGTGCTTGCGTGGGTTTTCTTTTGATACATAAAATCTCCCCCCATAAAACCACACATTATTTTAAAGAAAGGCCTGTACATCAAAATATTGCATTTTTCCTTAAAGGATCTTTGTGCAGTTTGTCACATTTTCATTCTCAACTGCCACCTCTGGTCCAAAGCGTAACTGCAACATCTGTGTCAGGCTCGTTCATGGTGCGCATCCGAGTACGTGCACAATCTTAAAGCGACAACCAGAAGACATGACTTCAAATGAGGTAAGAAAAACTCCGCCCCTCCCCTCCCCAAAGAAACTGGAGTGTGCAGGGTCCGCACACTCTACTACAAAGGGAAGATAAAAGCTGATAGGTGCAGTCTGAGTAAAACAGTCAGGGCTCTTCGTTCTCATCTGGGCATTGGTGACGCATGCATGATGAAGAAAAAGCTTTAACTTGACCTTTTTAAACGCACTTTTAAGATGGCAATTTTCCTATCCTTCTAATTTCTAGTTCCTGGTCGTAAAAAGTCCACAAGAGGGCGATACTGGTATCAGCTGCGGTCGCAAGTACTGATACCTTGAAATAAGGCTTGGTATCGGCCCGATACTGACACCTGGAGTCGGTACACGCTCATCCCACTTTTACACGGTCAGCAACTAATGGCGTTTAAATGTGATAAAAGTTTTCAGTGTTGAGAACAACAAAATGTACTAAAACAACAGCACTTAAGTCACAGAATGTTAATCATGTAATGACCGACAAAACCCCTCAACATCCTCCATTTGTTAATTTTATGGTCTTTTAAACTGCGGAGTCAATGAGTTTGCAGAGTGTACAATATGTAATTTATAGAAGCATAAAGACAAAGTGCAACAGTGAGCGAGTGTGTTTGCTGCTGACTCCTAAGTGGGTGTGGAATGGCGGTTGTGCATTTCAGTTGGGTTTTGCCGTGAAGCTACATCACCTGTGTCCGTGCGCAGCCGCCAGGCTGTAAGAGTTCATATCCCCCTGCGGCGCAGTAGAGATGCCATTACGGGACACAGTTCCCAACATGGGGTCGGCCCCCCGCTCCAGCAGCAGGCTCACCAGCTCAAAGTTGCCTGTGCATGAAAAGCAAATATGCGCTCAACAGAATAAAAAAAAGAAGCAGATTATAGAGTCTCTGCCAGCTTGGAGGGCAAATTCGCCTTTGAAGGCATGAGTCAGCCAAAGATGAGACTGACATTCAGGTGAATCCGTTTGAAATGGATTAGGAGGAGCAGCTGGATGGAAGTGGGTGGTCATGTGTACCTGCGGCAGCAGCCAGCTGCAGCGGGGTCTCGGTGTAGTTCTCCATCCCGTCCTGCAGGGAGCCTTCCACATTGGCTTTGGCATCAAGAAGCAGCTGCAAAGTTCAGGTGGGGTGACAGAGGCGAGGGGAAAAAAGAAGACTTAGCTCGGTGACTTTGAGCTTCTCCAACCCGCAAGACTCAGTTAATGAATGTTTAAATGCTAATTTAGAATACAGGCTGCCGTGGAATTAATTGTTCTTGTTTCATTAAGAATGGAACTAAAGCCAGCTGCCACTCACTATCTTTAGCCAAGCACAAAACAGGCAGACTGTGAGCCAAAGCAAAGCGATGCACTCAGCATCCGCAGATTAATTTATAATTAATAGCTGCCCCTGTCCACATTAAAAACGAAATCCAGCTTCCCCTGAGTTAGACAAATAAAGATAAATATCAAGTTGCACATGTACACTCTAAAAACAGTTGGGTCAAAAACAACCCAACTATGGGTCAAAAATGGACCGATTGCCTCCTTGGGTCAATTTGACCCACTTTTGAGTCAAGAAATGGTTCTTTTAGTGTAAAACAACTCGTAAATATTGGCCAGATCCTTTTGGGTCAACAAATTGGGTCATTTTGTACAAAACAACCCAGAAAGTTGGGTCAAACTGACCCACAAAGTGGATCAGTCCATTTTTGATCCATAATTGGGTTACTCTCGACCCAACTGTTTTTAGAGTGCACCTTGCTTGCAGAAAGTGAATAAACAATTTTACATAAAACCACCTAAAAATCTAATCGGGACATACACATCTATTTTTCTGTCTGATACCGCGTAACTATCTTACATCTCACCATGTGCTGCTATCATTAAACACTAAGCGTTCTACAGTGAAAAGCTTGGGAAATGATTTCCGTGTTGCAGCACTCTTTTTAATTTTTAATGCTATTTATTCAAAGCAATATCAAAACGCCCGGGCACATGTTTAAATCATTTCCTGTTAAAATTAAATTACACAAATCCCAGTGCGCACATCATTTAGAGGGCAGACTGAATTAGTTAAATGAGTTCGATTACAATTAATCCGCTGCGGTTCACCTTTCCATTTACTTAATGGATCCTGCTCCATTTGCCGGAAAAGACAAATGGACATCCAATTGTGCACAGCAAAATCATGTCAAAATGGAAATAAAAAGACAGAAGATGACCATTGACTGATATGAAAATGATGACCAACCATGATCTGAAGCACAGAGAGAGTGAACGGATGAGAGATGACATCACTACCTGCACCACAGGCACATGTCCGTGTGACACAGCAAAAGTGAGGGGCGTCGCCTGGCGCGTTTCGGGAAAGACTGAGTGGTGCTTGTGCACTGAGTTTGGCACCTGGGGAACGGACATAGGGAGGTGGTAGTTGAGGGAGGGGCGGGAGGGGGGAGGGGGGATGTGAAAGGGAGATGAGGGAGAGAGACATGAAGCCATTAAAAACGACGACGTGGCCAAGCAAGCACAAGACAAGCTACTACAGGGAGGACGGAAAGCGTTTCGGGAGCAGCTGGAGTAATCATCTAAGAGGCCTGGGGCTGCAGAGGACGACCTGTCAGCATGTTGACCTTCTAATGAACACAATAAATTGATCTGTCTAGTTGGGCCGCATCCTAATGGTTTTTCTCTGATCTCTCCTCCCTCCCTGTGGATTCTCTGACAGGGCTTCGACCTATCTCGGGGTTTTCTCGTGTATGAGAAAATACAACAAATCAAAGTGAGATGCTTGATGCCTATTTTCCGCAGCTGCGATTGCATGGTGAGATAAAAACGAACTTAACATGATTGGCTAATCAATTAAAGGCTAAGTGATGCATAAATCGCACTTAGCGTGTCTTTGTGCTTTGGCCGAATGTCGGTGAACTGCAAATCAAAGCTGGCACAATGATGGTTGATGATGCATGTTGCTGAGGTGAGAATGGACACGTTCAAGACGCTTTCCCTTTGTGTTGTCTCAGACATCTCCATCGCCTCCTCTATTGATCCTGTGAGACTTTACCGTCAACTTAAATGGCATCACTTTTATCCTCTTTGAAATCAGTCTAATAACCAAATGAAAGTGTAGGCCTCATTGAAGAAGTCCACTAAACATTTAATTTGGTTTACCTGCACATTCAAAAGAAATCAATGGGCAGCCCTGGATGTGTAGTCAACAATGTCGGTTTTAAAGCAGTGGTGTCTAAACTACGGTCCGGGGGCCATTTGCGGCCCGCCATCCATTTTTCAGTGGGACACTAAAAATGGCATTTGACACAGTTAAAAAATAATAATAATAATTTGTAGGGGTGTTAGAAAAAATCAGCAATATATTGCGATATTGCAGCGCGCAATTCTCGAATCGATTCGATATGCGGCCGAATGGATTTTTAAACATACATTTTTTTATGGGAATATTCAACCAAACGTCTTACTTAGGATTAGGATTCACACATTAAGCATGGAAGAATGTTATATTAATACTATTGTACACTATTGCAAATAAATTGCTTTATATACTGTAACATTTTTCTAAATATGCAAAAGCACAAATAAATTATTTGGACAATTTTTTTTTAGGACTAAACACAATTTATCTTCATAACATTATGTGGCCCTTGCACCCCTTTTTTGTGTCCTTCAAATGAAAAAGTTTGGACACCCTTGTTTTAAAGCAATGTAGAGGTCCAATTTTGGTTAATGCAGTCAAAGAACATTTTTGACAATGACAAAAATAAAACACAGAATACAACTTTGCGGCAGATATTAAATAATGCTCGTTAATAAATGTTGCATTTGGAAAGACAATTAATATGTACTGCACAAATGATGTACAGTAAGCTTAATTCCTGTATTTAGATACACGAGTGAACATAATCTTACATACACCTCTCAATAGATACAATAGAATGCAGTGTTACGCCACTGAAAACCAGAAGCATAATAATAAAGATAAGATATTATATATCAATGTACATCAAAATAGAAAATTAGAAGCGGGATCTGACCGTTTTAGGTAACATATTTGCGAAACTCTTGCAATGTGAATTACGTTTGTAAAGGTTTACCTAATGTTGTGGCCGATCAGGACAATCCTTGCCTCATGATCACGAGTGTTTTAACAATAAGCTGTTCAATGCATGGAGAGGACTATGAGAGAGATGAGGGTCAATATATTTGGTTTTCTCTACTTATTGCACCGTACACACAGAGATGTACCGCTTTCACAGCCTTTGATGTCTTTGTAACACGAAACATGCCATTCTCGTCACAACGAATAGGTATTTTGGGTGCACATTGTGTTGCAGTTAATCTCGCACTCTACACGACCAAAGTACTAACCTCACTGTTAATATCAGCTCCGGCATCCAGCAGCATCTGCACCATGGCCTCGTCCCCACGGACGCAAGCGTACATGAGTGGCGTCATCCCCTGCATGAGCACAAAGCACCGAACACAAGAGCAGTTGGGTCACATCTGAAGACAATGATGTCATTTTAGCATTGCGCGATCGACACGGTCGACGATCAACTGCACACTTTGGTTTTGCTGCACAAGTGAGTATGGTCATTCAAAATTGTGAATTACGTATATTGTGATTTAGTAATGGAATTTGTATTTTTTGGGCAGCATGGTAGAGAATCAAACAATCAAGGATCACATGTCATGAACATGTTAACTCCAGACATGTGTCGCACTCCGGTATATTCCCAAAACTTGTATGATGGGTGTTTTGTGGAAAACACTACTTCACTTTTATATTTTTATGCAGGATCGTGAGTGATCGGCGGCAACAATGAATACACAGAGACTGATATACTGTGCTAGAATAATTGTGTCCTGTATTCCCCGCAAACAACAATCAACACACTTCAACGCTAAGCAGCATAATATAATCACATCAGCGCTTACCTTGACACTAGACCGGAGAGCCGACGGTTCGGGTAGAACGAGCTGCTTAACGGCTGGGCGAACGTACGCTTCCCTCAGCTGACTCTACCCAAACCGCGCGCCGCTCCATCTTTTATTCTTTAACAAGTAGGGATGAGCGTGAGAAGACGGGCTGGCCAAGCCCTCTCCCAGGCACCCTTTCTATGAGTCGTGTCCTGCTTTGAAAAAATGCTCCTGAAATAGGGAGGACTGCAGGTGTCCTGCCTCGAAAACGTGTTTTCGAAATAGGGAGGACTGCAGTATAAACAAGGCATTCAACTTAAGAGTTCCCAGGCTCGATTCCGCCAACAGTTCAGCCTTATATAAGAGGTTACATGAGGACATATCAAACCATGGTTATTTTCCATTCAATGGGTTAATTGAAGATTTTAGATAGGAGCCTAAATGTTTCTCGTCTACAATACAAGCAGTGTGGTGTACCCTGCCCAAAGTTAGCTGGGATAGGTTCCAACTCACCATAACCTTGAACAGGATAAACTTTGGATAGATGGATCTGAATCTAATATTGCAGCCAACATCCTTTCATCCTCCACACCGCTTATCCTGCTCAGGCTCATGGGGAGCTGGAGTCACTTCTAGCTGACTTTGGGCAAAAGGTGGACCACGCCCTGGACCAGCCGCCAGTCATGCAACCAAGTTGTTTATAACATTAAGCAATATAGACTACAAACGGCCCTTTTTCACGCCCAGTCTAGCTTCAAAGCGCAGATCGGCATGGGCAAAGCACGTTTGTAAGAGCCTGCAAGAAGATCTTCATTTACGGAGGATGTAAAGTTGGCTGCTGCGAAGTGGGCACTTGGAGACCCACCGCCTTGAACCCACGACCCTGCTTTTCACCTGGTGTAAAGTCCAGTCTACTTTCTTTCACCAAATTGCTAGGTGCGCCGGGGGGGGGTGTAATAGAAAACCACCGGAACGCTCAGCGAGTCGTAACACGATTCCTAAACACAGTAAAGATGATTTAGAAAAATGAAGATGCGCCAGTTTGTACGAAACTACACTTTAAAAAGAGAATTGTTGAACCAATGTATGATTATAAATTTAATTGTTGACCCCCCCAAAAAATTTGCTTTAATTGGTAACACAAAATTGAAATAAGTTAGGCCAAAGTGACTATATTAAGTTTAACAAACTCATAATTAATTAAACTTAATATATTAATCTGAATTAAGTCAATCCAAAGTGACTCCAATCCAAAGTATTAAGTTTAATGAACTCATAATTAATTATTAAACTTAATATGTTCAACTTGGACTTACTTAATTGAATCGTGCGGTCGGTACCAATTGAAGTGATTTTTTTTTTTAACTTGGTCAACAATTCAATTTTTAATCTTGAATTTTTTCAACAATTCTCTCTTTAGAGTGTAGGGCCCAAATAATTTACAATCACAACGTCAGTTTTGAAATACACCGCACCCAAAGTCAAATGCAAGTTTCAAGGCGGAGAAAAAAAAAAATCACTTCACATCCTCCGTACTTTGCCTCTGGACCAAGGTCAAAAACTTAAAATGTTGTTCTTGATACGACCCTAGCACTTGACTGAGCTCCAATAAACTGCAGTCGCGTAGAAAAGCAATTCATCATAAGGAGAGAGGGCTTTTTTCAACATTTTGACCCCAATATAGTTCTTTTATTGAATCTCTTTACTGTTATTAGTTGCACAGAGGTGGACTTAATACTAAAAGCTATGTAGGTTGTGAAATATTGTGGCCTTAGACCAGGAGTATCGGACTCATTTTCATCCTAGGCCGCTTCATAGACATTGTCTCCTTTCAAAGATTGGCCCATAACACATTTCCCCACGAGATTTTGTTATGCAGTCCGATGCAGCCAAGGTCCAACTTTTTGGCCATAAATCCAAAAGGTATGTTTGGTGCAAACGCAACACTGCTCATCACTAAAAGAACACCATACCTACAGTGAAGCGTGGTAGAGGCAGCATTTGTCTTCCTCTATAACAAGCGCCTTAGACAAGTGGAGGGAATTATGAACAGTTTGAAATAGCAGTCAGTGTTATCTTACTAGAACATCTGAACTTTATTAGGGCTTAATCAGAGGCACTCTTAATGGTGGCAGGTGTGTACTGACAATTGTGAAATGAAATTATTTCAGTTTTTTAGTTCCACCCGTGAAAAGATTTAAAGAAGTTGTGTAACTTATTTGTCACATTAAGTTATTCACCGGCAGCCATTTCAGAGCCGTTTGACATTTTCAACACCCACAGGATATTTATTGTGTTCAATGATTATATATATGCCAAATCTACCAAATGAAAGAATAGACTCCCTTGTTTCACCGGGGAAAAAACGCTTGATTCTGCTTTTTTCCGTTCTTTTGTAATAAGCAGTAGGAAAAAAAAGCTGTTTCTCCCAGTGGACTCGCAACCTGTTCTGATCTCAAATCTAAAAATGGGGCATCTGTTTGAAGTTTGAAATTTACAGTATAGCAACAACAGATGCCCTCCCTCTCATCCATCCC
The DNA here is from genome assembly GCF_051991255.1 of Vanacampus margaritifer. Lineage (NCBI taxonomy): Eukaryota > Metazoa > Chordata > Actinopteri > Syngnathiformes > Syngnathidae > Vanacampus > Vanacampus margaritifer. The sequence goes on along the minus strand of NC_135437.1, from coordinate 23,610,924 downwards.
CATTCCAAGTTTTGAAATTACTTATCTTGGTCTCATTTTTTCACATCACAAAAATGGCATTCGAACTGGGGTGTGTAGACTTTTTATACCTGCTGTATATTATATTTTGCATGTCTGCATAATGCTCAAGATGCAGCAGCCAATGTTTACGTTTGTTCTTCTGTTTTCTGAATTTTTATTTTAGTTAGTTTTGATTTCGTTTTGATTTATATTTTTTTTTATTTAGCTAGTTTTAATTCGTTTTCAGGGTGATTCTGTTAGTTTTTATTAGTTTCAGTTATTCACAAAATGCTTAGTTATAGTTTAGTTTTAGTTAGTTTTGCTCCAGTATGTAAGGCTGGAGCGGATTCGTTTTGATAAAAATAATTTATAATTTAGATGCAGCAGCCAATGTTTACGTTTGTTCTTCTGTTTTCTGAATTTTTATTTTAGTTAGTTTTGATTTCGTTTTTGATTTATATATTTTTTTATTTAGCTAGTTTTAATTAGTTTTCAGGGTGATTCTGTTAGTTTTTATTAGTTTAAGTTATTCACAAAATGCTTAGTTATAGTTTAGTTTTAGTTAGTTTTGCTCCAGTATGTAAGGCTGGAGCGGATTCGTTTTGATAAAAATAATTTAAGAGATGAATTTGTAAAAGTGTGGGGACCCTTTTTGACACTACTCGATTGCTAATTATGAACCACCAAATATCTGATTAACTAGTCACTAGTGTTGAAAGCTCTGCCGCTGTCCATATATTTATTTCTACATTTACATATTTTCGCTTTGTGTGCAAATTTTGGAATATGATGACAATCCACCTGTTGTTTTATTTTTTTTATTTTTTTTATTCTTTTCTTGTTTTTGTTCTATTGTATGGAGGAAAAAAATCTTAAATAAAATATTTTAAAAAATAAGTTAGTTTCAGTATTAGTTTTAGTTTAAAAAAAAGTGTATTACTTGTGCGCAATATTTAAAAAACACCATGGTAAAATGAAAAAAGTATCAAATTTCTTACCTAGCGTTGCGTTCGGCAGAGTTAAATGAAAAAGCCGGCAAGCGGAGCCATTAGAGCCAAATTCAAGTACGCCAAATTGTCGCGGAGGAGCGACGTCGTCTGAAGGTGCTTTTCTATTGGCTACTTCTAGATGACATCACTTCTGTGTGACACACTTTCAAATGTCCTTATCCCGGTTAATATCAATATAAATATACTTCACATTTTAAATCATCCCCAAAGGCTCATGCATTAAATTAATTACTTAAGACTAAAACAAAGGACATTCTTGCTATAATTATAGTTAGTTTTAGTTTTTTAAAAAGCATTTTGTTTTTTATTTTATTTCGTTAACAAAATAATTTTTGGAATTTTAGTTTGAGTTTTTTCGTTAGTTTTTGTTAACCTTGTTTCCCAGGCAGTGTGACAACTTTCTGTCCACCCTCAGCAAGCGTAAATGTGCTTGAATATGAATTATTCAAGTGAGCTGACTGTCTCTAACCTGCTCACTCATGCTGTTGATACCATCGGGCCCCAGCAGGTTGACAGCCTGCTTCACCAGGTCTGTGCGTCCACAGCTGAGCATATGGAAGCCCAAGTTCTGCAGGAACTTTGCCTCGGTTGAGGCAGCATCCAGTTTCCTTGAGGCGCTGAAGCAGTCATCCGTTCTGAAGGGCAAAGCGCACCAAGTGAGTTAGGTGGATTTTTTATTTATTTATTTTTTCTGTGCGCAATGCGCAACTCATCAACCAAAACACAAAGTTTAAATTTTTTACAAGCAACAAAATTCCTTCTTGACGTGAGTTGAGTTTTGGAAGGTGTGTGCATGCATTCAAGTGTGTGCACTGCGAAGCCTAAAGGAGTGCAGCTGTACCGGAGCTGGCGGGGCTCGCAGTCCACTCCAGGCAGCAGCAGCCTGGCAGCCTGCCGAACATCATCGCTATCCACAGAGAAGCTGCGTCTGTGCTCGGTGTGAACAACAGCCACACGCACCCACTCCATCAGAGGCGGCAGCACCATAAACGGCCTGTGGGGGGAGATAGAGACACACGTGCGCATCATCAGGCATACACTAAAATGCAGACTGTAAAAAAAAAAAGACAAATAATCCACCTCAGATGCAATTTGCATACGTTATCTTAGCTCTATTGCCCAGCGAAATGCCATTTGAGTAAAGGATGATCTCTTCTAAGAAAATGAAATCAAAGACAAAAAAAACCCCAACTCATTTGGCGATGTGATGATGTGAGAAAATTGCATGAACGTTATAGCTTCTGCTGACACACAGTCAGCTTTATCTACTCTGTGGCTAAAAAGATCTTTCACAAATGTTCATGATTTTGCACTTTTATACAAAGTCAAAGCAGGGGGAAAAAAAATCTGATTACTCAACTTGGAATTCATCCATCCATTTTCTATATGGCTTGTCCTCATTAGAGCTGGGCCAGAGGCCTTTCTCAGCTTGCTTTGAAGTGATAGGGGGGCAATAGTTGGCACTCGCTGTTTCTTTAGTCAGTCCCTCAGCATCGACCAATGCTGCTTGTCCTGCCCGTTCCCCGTATTTGTTACTTTGCATACTAGTTGTTTTGGACTTTACTTCATTGATCCCGGCTACTTCTCACAGTTGTTTGTATTATTATTATTATATATATATTTTTTTTTATAAAGACGTTTTGGAGATTCCTCTGACCTCCCTTGCTTGCGTCCCTCCACTTGGGACACAACAAACCCCCCGAACGAGACCGTCTCCGTTGCTGGCCTAGATAGATGGAAGAAAATATATATTTTTAATTGATGAATAATCATTTGGATCATTTCCTGCAGCACCCTGATGATAACAAGGCCATTGCACCATAGGAATGGTTTTATTATTGACACATAAATCTATACAATAATCTTGTATTTTATCATGAAATTTGTTGATAAGGTCATACTATGGACTTGTCATTCAAAGCAAGTCTTAATAGCAAAAGTACTTAAGTGACATCCATTGAAAAGGAATGAGGGGATAATTGTATGCATTATATATATTTTTTGTTTAAATAATCGGTCGATTAATTGGTAATGAGTATTTTTAGTGTGCAAAAAATTGGTATCAGCCTAAAAAAATGCATATGGGTCAGGCAATAAAAATTTCATAATAATTTCCTAATTTTATTTATTTTCTTTTTTTTAAATAAAAAGTGTCAGCATCATTTTTATCAAGTGGAAATTTAAATAACTAATGTAGCTAGTTTTCGTCAGGGGTTGTAAAAGGTTTCAAAAGATCTTCGCAGACAGTGAAAAATTGTCCGAATATGTTTGAACTGTCTTTGTGACAAATCAAAACTGTCTGTGAACATCTTACAAATCCTGATGGCAATTCAAAATTCTGCTTTATATAATTCCAGCTTTATCGACCTTCAGATTCGTAAAAAGGCAGATGCCGATATTGGTCAAAATGGCAAAAATCGCCACCGATAATCGGTCTATCCCTAGCATTAAGATTCCTTAAATAATCATCGTGTAATACATGTGTTGTTGTGGTACGCTCCTGAAATGTGATGGCATTGCACAACCACACCAACACTCTTTAACAGAAGCCAAACAAACAGATGGAGTGCATCTTTATCACATGCCAGCATACTGTGTTGTAAGGTGGTAAGGGTGTACTTGTTAGCAGTCCTGCTGAGACAGATGCAGGAAATGACAACCATATGGTTGATCCTGACCCCAGTGTTTACACTGTCAACGCTGAGGAGTATCCCTGAATTTAAACACTAGTGCAAAGGCAACCTAATGCAAAAAAAAAAAAAAAAAGAAACTGACTAAAAATGGAAAAAGATCTCATTTATGCGTACTGTACGCATGAATGACATGCACGGCTCCACTAATCCTACACGTTTACACATCCTCAGTTTTTATCACAGCCATCCGACTGAATATACGCAAGCATGGAGTTGCATTCTGATCGTCGTCGATGTACTAACAGCATGCTATGCATATTAATGCGTACTTTATTCCACTTAGGAAAGTCAATGAGCCGTCACCAAAAAATGTCACAAACATAAAATCATCAAGTGCCTCCAGCTAAGCCTAATTCCAATACATCCATTTTGCATTGTAAAGCATAAATGATTAGTGAGGCATGAGTTCAATGTGGCCACAAGAAAGTGCGCATAATTATGGGACTGCTTGCGAAGCAAGCAACACATATTACTATCGCCAATCTCTTCCATGTTAAATTCAGGCGCCTTTCGCTCTTCATTTCTGATAAATCATAAGTTTTCAACCTGATCTCATTTGGTCATTTTTCATCCGATTAAAAAAATGAGAAAAAAATGCTCGTGTTCCCCAAACCCTTGCGGTTCTAACGAGTCATTTCTTGAATCTGTATCTCGAACCGTTAAGTCGTGAGAGGCTTTTGTTCAAGGGGTGCGTCTCTCATACAATCTCAATGGAATGTGGGGCGCGTGACGGCTCCAAGTCAAAAATGTGTGTGCGCTCTTAAAGTGACAGTGAGATATTTTTAGTTTCTGTTGCTTATGGTTAACTTCCACTTTTCTGACCGATTTTTGTCGTTTAAATTTTAAACTCTTCAGCTCATTTACATTTTTTTAAATACATTTTCAGGGACAGTGAGATATTTTTAGTTTCTGTTGATTATGGTTAACTTCCACATTTCTGACCGATTTTTGTCGTTTAAATTTTAAACTCTTCAGCTCATTTACATTTTTTTAAATACATTTTCAGGGACAGTGAGATATTTTTAGTTTCTGTTGATTATGGTTAACTTCCACATTTCTGACCGATTTTTGTCGTTTAAATTTTAAACTCTTCAGCTCATTTACATTTTTTTAAATACATTTTCAGGGACAGTGAGATATTTTTAGTTTCTGTTGATTATGGTTAACTTCCACATTTCTTGAGCGATTCCAGTGGTTTAAATTTTAAACTGTTCAGCTCATTTACAAGAGTCAGCAGTCCCATTCAAAATTTCCGCGGGAATTTTTCTAGTTTACTTAGTGATCTCATGTAGGTAAATCGACAGACAGTTTTTAATAGTCGATGTTCCAAGCACTGACATGTGTTTTCTATAAGCTCTCATATGGTTATTATTATTTATGTGTTTGAAGAAAACTTGATCTGCTCCCCTGAGGTTTATTACTGGCATATCAATAGGGAAGATAATGCACGTACAGAGCTTGATGAGCACGTGGTAACAAATCTGTCAATGCTTGCTATCTAATCACTTGTCACGGCTACTGTTGGGACGTATCGTTCAACTTTCATACATCAAGAAAAGCCATTTAAGTTACGCTAGCCTCATTAAAACGATGCGGAATGATTTGTCGAGAGGCAAAGAACACGTTTGCAGGATCACAAGTGCGACAGGAAATGAAATTCATGAACAGCTCAAGGTCTTGCTGTGCAACCGCAGCCCCTAATAAATGCATACACTGCAAAAATTAAAATCTTAAGTAAGATTTAATTTAACCTAAATGTGCTTATTTTGTTTTAAAAAGTTATTTTTACTTAAAATGAAATTGTAATTGTGCTTGTTTTAAGATACCTCTTTCTTAATTATCGTATTTGATCAAGCAGTCTTGGCAGCCAGTTTTAAGTACTATGAGGGGTAAAAAAAAATACATTTTCCACATTTTTAGATGGCTACTAACCAACATCAAAGGCCCTGAACTGGGGTTTCATAAATTGAATTTTCTTATTTTAACATTTTGCATAATGTAGTAATAAGATAAACGGGAAAAATACAAGTATGAAAACAAGCAGATAACAGTGCAATATATCTCTTTATTATAAGCAAGTGGTTCCTTTCGTTATATTTACGAAGCTCATTTTTCTTCTTTCCAGTACCAGCTCAGTGATCTAGTGGTCTGCCCTCGAGGTTGTGGTTTCAATCCCTGGTTTGGTCATACTAAAGACAATAGGGGTGTGAATTGCGTAGTACCTGGCGATTCGATCCGCATCACGATTCATAGGTCACGATTCGATTTGATGCCGATTAATCCCGATACAAATTTATAAATTGATTATTGCGATTTTTTTTAAACTCAAATTTAGAAAATACTAATCAGTAAACTTGTACATGTACAATGTAAGATTTGTGTGAAAATGTATTTATTTATCTGATACTTCAGGCTTATAACTGAGCCACTGCATTTAACAAACAGGTTGCAGTCTGCACAGCACTGAAATAAAATATGAAAACTTAATGTTCCATTAATATAACATTCTTCCATGCTTAATGTGTGAACCCTGACCCTAAGTAAGACGTTTTGTTGAATATTTTGATCAAAAATGTATGTTTAAACATTGATTCAGCCGCACGTTGAATCGATTAGAGAATTGCGCACTGCACCATATATTGCTGAATCGATTTTTTTTTAACACCCCTAAAAGACAATAAAAATGGGACCTGTTATCTCCCTGCTTGACTCTCAGGCTAAATTGGCCAAACGTAAATGAATACTTGTGTATTATAAGAAAATAGTTCTATATACTACAGCTCGAAAAAAGTCAATATTACTTTTTTTTATTCTAAAAATAAAAATTTTAAGACCGCTGTGGTTTATAACGCCCTAGTATTATTTTCTTATTTTTTTAAATCTTGCAGGTAAATTTAAGTAACATTTTCTTGTTCTGTTGGCAGATGATTTTGCTTATTTGAAGGAATAATTTTACTATATTTTTTCTTAAATTTTCTACTGTCTTTTTTTTTTTTTTTTTTTTACAGTGGAGGCACTGCCAATGTCTTTAATACAACTAAACCACAAGTGATTATTATTATTATTTTTTTTTTAAACAAATGTTGGAGTTTCAAGCAGATCCAAGTTGAACATCCATGAGACCCTCATTATCTGACAGCAATAACGCCCGGGGGGTCGCAGTGGAGATCTGTTCACCCTCAACTGTCACCCTTGTTTCGCACCATGCACAATGCTGCGAGCTGATGCGGATTTCCGTTATTTTGCCACACGCACAGGAAAAGCTCAAGGTATCGTATAAATGCCAAAAAAGAACATTATACATTTGACCTTCCACCATTTATGCGGACTGTCCTGTGCTCGCCTTGGCCACAAACACTATTAATATTTTTAGGTTAATGACTTGTCTAGAAACTAGCAATCGAGGGAAATAACAGGAAAACATTGCCAGAGTCTTACATCATTCTGACATACTGCAGCATCAATCAATACTGACTGCATCTGCAGACCTGCTGCAATGACTCCTTCTGCAACTCTTCAGGACATTTAAAGGACTTATTCTAATTTTCTAAGTTACTTTTAATCTTTGAGTCCTTGGGCATCATCTGGCCAGCCACTGCGGGAGGAGGTTGAGAGGTGGAAAAAGAAGAAGTGTATATGCAAGGTGAGAGGGCTGCTACTGTATGCAGTGATGTAAATTGGACTGGGAAGAATCCCCCTTGCAGTTGTCTGATGTTAAGTTATTATCCTGTTGATCATCAAACATAAATTATTTTTACAAGACACAAGATGGTGAGGAGGAGCTGGATAGATAAATCAATATCAGCCGCTATGAGGATGATTTCCCCAAATTTTTGTATGCATCATGTTGATGTTTTATTTGAAATCAGAGTATGTGACAAACATGAACAGATTGAATGAGACAACTTACTTGGGAAGATTTTGCCATAACAGCAACAGTGAACACCAATGGTGTGCTTAATAATTACCGTATTGAGTCTATGTTCTGTTTCGGTTTGTTCTTGTTTTTCACTGAAAAAACTGAAAACAATTGAATTTAACAAACCACAATCCACATAGAGTTAAATGTGGTAAGATATTTTTTTATTATTATTATTATTATTATTATTATTTACGGAAGTGTATTGCATTCACTTGAAAAAAACAAAACTGTTTTTCTGACAAATTTTTCGGGGGAGCTTTGGTTTTTTTTTGTTTTTTTTGTTTTTCTGAATATTTTTTGTTTTACTGAATTATTTTTTTTTTCTGTCAAAAAAATATTCTGGAAAACAAGCTGAAAAAAATTATTCAGAAAAACAGGAGGAAAAATTACTCAGAAAAATGGGGGGAATTTTTTTTTTTTTTAAACTGAAAAAAAAATATTCCCAAAAAACGGGAAAAAAAATATTCATAAAAACAGAGCTGGTGTTCTGTTTTTCTGAGCATTTTTTTGTTTTATTTTTTACCTCTGAACTCCAAGTGACTTGTTGCAGACTCGCTAATAGCGGAATCGGACACTTTCCCGCATACTTCCATATGCAATAAGATGGTCAAGTTTACTTACTGGCTCTCAATAAAGGAATTAATGTGTATACTGTATTGTGGAAATGTGGTATTAAAAGCATGCTGCCTTCTGTTGTTGCTATGGTTTTCATAATAACAGTGAATAGGTCCAAACAGCAGTCTCCCAAAGTGTTTTGTTGTACGTGACAAATCAAGCAGACTGCGTTCGTGCAAGCCTTTGAAGTCCAAAACACACAGGTTGCATGCATGGGGAATGTACAGTTTCATACTAATCATTTTGTGTGTCACTACACAGTAAAGAAAAACAAAGATAATATGAACTCATTCAAACCAAAAATGTGTAAATATGTTTTTTTTTTCATACTTTCTCCTTCACTTCCCAAATTGTTGACATTAGCAATAGAACAAAATATTCTGTGGGCCTTGCAAAGTCAGTCAAAATTCAGTAAAACAGCCGGGAGCGAAAGGGATTGTTTTAGTGAAAATGGCTGGGAGTGAATGAGTTAAGGACATAACTAAAATTTTTGAAAAATAATTATTGTCATGGACTGTCTATTGCATTGGTTCTTAACTTGGGTTTGATCAAACCCCAGAAGGTTCAGTGAGTGAGAAGACACATTTAAAAAAAATAAAATAAAATTAAAAATCAAAAGAGTGAGAAGACACACATCTGGGTTCAATCTTAAGAAAACAGCGGCGTTTTTTTTTTTTTTTTTTTAAAGTGCTCTATAAATATAGAGTTGGGTTCAGTAAACGGAGTCAGCGCCCTACCTGCATGATTTGCAATGCCAAGTTGAGCAATAGCAGTCTGTCATCTAGTGTAGCCCCCAAACATTTTAACAAGTTGTGGTGCAACACCTGATTATGGTGTGCTTTTTACGACGGCATGTTAGGGCCACGTATAAATATATATAGTTTTTTTTTAGAGGGCTTGGGCAATATTCAGAGAAAAAAACTTTGCCACACAAATTTGCGAGTTTATTAACTCATTCACTGCCATGAAATCATAATTATTTATTTATTTATTAAGAATTAGGGTCAACAGGCGATTAACATTTTTAATTGTAATTAATCGCAAAAAATCGAGGTTTTCATACTCTTGTTAACAAAAGTGGGAAAAAAAAGTTAAACTAATAGAAATAGTTAAAATGATTTTTTGACGTCTATAGCCGTCAATGGCAATGAAAGATTTAAAAAAAAAAAGAAGGAGAAGAAAACATTATTAAAAATGTGGGGCGTCAGGCGATTAAAATTTGTAATCATAATTAATCGCATGACTTCACTAGTTAACTCACAATAATCACTACCTTTATATCTGTTCTTAATGTACAATAAAAAAAAATCTAGGTTTTCCTATTCTTGTTAACAAAAGAGGGGGAAAAAATGTTAAACTAATAGAAATAGTTCAAATGATTTTTTGACGTCTATAGCCGTCAATGGCAGTGAATGAGTTAAGTGGCAAATTCGCCACTATATAGTGGCAGATTTGCGAGAAAAAAACTTACAAGAACTACACGTAACGTACTACTCGACTGTTTGTGCCAATACTTTTCGATCGGGTTTCCAAATAAGGAGATATTAATTGCTTCACCATAAATTAACCATATCATACTAAGCATTTGCTCTTTGATGCATTGTGTACGGCCACTGGCCAGCGACAAAGACGCCTCACTTTGCGAAGGTCCACACCCGGACGATCAAGCATTTAAGTTAATTTGTTAAAACGTTTATTTACTTGTACATTTATGTTTCCAGAATTATTATTTACACGTTCATACATTTTGTTTTTGTTTTTTTAGTACAAGTATCTAAGAGTCGAATCTGCTGCTCTCCGTCATTCACTAGCATTTACCTAAAGTATGCCAGCATCTGATTGGTTAGTGTTAGTCAGCTGATGGGGGATCAGGAAGTGTTGTCACTCTGGCTGCGGTGAATCCCGAGTAAAGTTTTAATTTAAGAATGAATCCGTCTCCATCCTGCCTTTTCATTTTATAAACAGTGTCCCATTAATGACCAACGAATCCTCACATGATTAGACTAGAGCTACGCTACGTGTATTTCTCGTAAGTTTCTGAGTTTTTTTCTACGCAAATCTGCCACTATGTAAAGTCGCAAATTTTCCACTTTATAAAGGGGCAAATTTGTGAGAAAATTTTTCGTAAATTTGCCACTTTTTTGTTTTTTTAGTACAAGTATCTAAGAGTCGAATCTGCTGCTCTCCGTCATTCACTAGCATTTACCTAAAATATGCCAGCATCTGATTGGTTAGTGTTAGTCAGCTGATGGGGGATCAGGAAGTGTTGTCGCTCTGGCTGCGGTGAATCCCGAGTAAAGTTTTAATTTAAGAATGAATCCGTCTCCATCCTGCCTTTTCATTTTATAAACAGTGTCCCATTAATCACCAACGAATCCTCACATGATTAGACTAGAGCTACGCTACGTGTATTTCTCGTAAGTTTCTGAGTTTTTTTCTACGCAAATCTGCCACTATGTAAAGTCGCAAATTTTCCACTTTATAAAGGGGCAAATTTGTGAGAAAAATTTTCGTAAATTTGCCACTTTTTTGTTTTTTTAGTACAAGTATCTAAGAGTCGAATCTGCTGCTCTCCGTCATTCACTAGCATTTACCTAAAGTATGCCAGCATCTGATTGGTTAGTGTTAGTCAGCTGATGGGGGATCAGGAAGTGTTGTCGCTCTGGCTGCGGTGAATCCCGAGTAAAGTTTTAATTTAAGAATGAATCCGTCTCCATCCTGCCTTTTCATTTTATAAACAGTGTCCCATTAATCACCCACGAATCCTCACATGATTAGACTAGAGCTACGCTACGTGTATTTCTCGTAAGTTTCTGAGTTTTTTTCTACGCAAATCTGCCACTATGTAAAGTCGCAAATTTTCCACTTTATAAAGGGGCAAATTTGTGAGAAAAATTTTCGTAAATTTGCCACTTTTTTGTTTTTTTAGTACAAGTATCTAAGAGTCGAATCTGCTGCTCTCCGTCATTCACTAGCATTTACCTAAAGTACAGTATGCCAGCATCTGATTGGTTAGTGTTAGTCAGCTGATGGGGGATCAGGAAGTGTTGTCACTCTGGCTGTGGTGAATCCCGAGTAAAGTTTTAATTTAAGAATGAATCCGTCTCCATCCTGCCTTTTAATTTTATAAACAGTGTCCCATTAATCACCAACGAATCCTCACATGATTAGACTAGAGCCACGCTACGTGTATTTCTCGTAAGTTTCTGAGTTTTTTTCTACGCAAATGTGCCACTATGTAAAGTCGCAAATTTTCCACTTTATAAAGGGGCAAATTTGTGAGAAAAAATTTCGTAAATTTGCCACTTTTTTGTTTTTTTAGTACAAGTATCTAAGAGTCGAATCTGCTGCTCTCCGTCATTCACTAGCATTTACCTAAAGTATGCCAGCATCTGATTGGTTAGTGTTAGTCAGCTGATGGGGGATCAGGAAGTGTTGTCACTCTGGCTGCGGTGAATCCCGAGTAAAGTTTTAATTTAAGAATGAATCCGTCTCCATCCTGCCTTTTAATTTTATAAACAGTGTCCCATTAATCACCAACGAATCCTCACATGATTAGACTAGAGCTACGCTACGTGTATTTCTCGTAAGTTTCTGAGTTTTTTTCTACGCAAATCTGCCACTATGTAAAGTCGCAAATTTTCCCCTTTTTAAAGTGGCAAATTTGCGAGTTTTTTTCTCGAAATATTGCCCCCACCCTCTAAAAAAATATATTTATACATAGCCCTAATACGCCATCGTAGCTTTTTAATTTTAGGCCCATTTTTAAAGCTGCTTTTAACTTAAAAAATTTGAGTTGAATAATGTATACCCGCACTCTTCAGTGATGGTTCTGCATGATCATGATGATGTAAAAACCAAAAAAAAAAAAAAAAAACGACGCACCAAAACAAACTACCGTACCCTACATCCTAACTTGACAACAAGTTTGCTTAGACTCACTGGTGTGTAACTTTATACATGCTTGCATCTTACCTCTCCGTTTGTAAGGAAACCTTTGATGGCTCAACGTTGGGGTTCTCCCACTCCATCTGGGGACAGTGCATGAAGTAACACAGTGTGTAGATGGCTTCGGGCGCCCAGTGTATCGCTGCACTCTTCTGGTGGATGGGTGTCCCATTGTTGTGGTTTTTGGTGTATAGTGGCTGTAGGTAGTGCATAGCTCGTGACACCATATCACCTACACACATTCACACAATAGAGAAGGAAAATAATAATAATAATTTAAAAAAAAAAAAGGGCACATGACATTAGGGTTCACATCAGTACATTTTGCTTTTTAGTGTCCAACTGTTTTCTTCCAATTTGCATGTTCTTTGCTTACAACTAAATAGATTTCCAGTATATTTCCATTAGAAAGAGATTTTTTTTTTTATTTAATTTTTTTAAATCTGGGTTCCATTTGCAATTCAAGTGAGTAGCAGTTTGTCCCAATAGAAAATATGTGAAATTCCAAGGTAAAATGTTGAAATTCTAAAAGGCAATAAGAAATAATTTTGCACAACAATGCTGTCACTCAAATGTGCATAAAATTGCCATGAGGAGTCTTAACCCTCATCCTACTATGCTATTTTACACCTTAATCTTTTGGATCTTTAACCGTTTGGACCCCAATATATTTAAAAAAAAAATGCTTATAAAGACAAAATTACCAGATTATTTTGCTCATAAAAAACTAAATAACATACTTAACCCCTGGGCGTTATTTTATTTTGAAATGGCTTGGTCAGAACCAACAAAAAGCCAAAAAATGGTCAAATAACGCCCAGGGGTACAATGAACATTTTGTCTTGTATATAGAAACAATGCCACTAAATTCAAATTTTGTGATTGCCGATCTTTCCAACTGTCATAATAACCACATATATGAAAAGAACACACACTTGTCCATAATACGTGATCATTAATGGAGTGTCTGAGGTCTCTCCAAGAAAGTTTACGCACATTCATTAAAGACTACTTGCTGCTTGCCCGTTTGCATTGTACACAATCAAGCCTGACCTTCCTGTCCTGCTCTCGGGGACAAAAGCTGCACCGTCTCCTCTTTCCTTGTCTGGTTGGAGCTTGACCCCGTTGGACAACTTGAGCAGGTTCAACTCCAAAGAGTTTCGCTGAGGCATGGAGTTTGGCAATGTTTGCTCGACGCTGGACTTACAAATGGTACAATAGCGCCGTCATCAACGATGTTGCCAAACAGCACAACAGGCCAACGGATGACTTTTTCTTGCAGTGAACATGGTAGCCAGATGGTCAAGGGTGTCAACACCACTTGATTGTAGTGGAGGACGATCTCTGGCTTTTCAGCATAACCTTCTATGCTGGCATCATGGTGCGTAGTTGATAGGCAATAACTGCCTTGTTCTGGTTTGGCACATGTAAAAATTGGGAAACAATGGTGACTTGGTCCTTGAAGCCAAATATTAAGCTCTGGATGTCCCTCTGATTGTTAGCCTTCATTGTGTTGAAGAAAATAATCTTTTTCCTTCCGCGTGTTCGTTTTCTTTCGGGTAGTGAGAATTATCCGAATGCAGGCTGGAGATCAATGAACAGTCACTTCAAAGCTTTTATTTCTACAGAATATTCCGGACACAAGCGAGTTTACAGAACACAGCTGCAGCTTCTCGCAAGTGTGTAGTTACAGCGGACTCACAACATTCTTATACTATTTTGAAGGGCGATATCATAAAACCCCCAAATCCTCAGGAAACAGCACCCCCCCCCCCGGACATGAGATAAGACTTTTAAGGACATCATCCAATACACATTGACTTCAACCACAGACACTGGCCCATTGATGTGGAAATAGAGGAGGCCCCCCAGACATCATTCAAACACTCACCAAGTTCTACTGAGGAAATTGAAACGGTTATGACTAAATCTAAAACAGTTATAACTAAATCAAAACAGTTATAACTAAATCTGGGCAGAAGACCCTCAACAATTGTTTCAGGGATGTCTGGCTTGTTGGAGCGAATGGTGCCCACATAGGTCAGGCCATCCTCCAGCAAGTCTTGTGCAAGGCGCAGTGAAGTGAAAAAAATGATCAGCAGTCACAGTTTGTGATTATGACCAAGTATTATTAAGTATTTTATGATATAAACGGACCCCAGAGAGGTATTATAATATTCCCGTTGTTGTTCCGATTGAACTTTTCTTTAGGTTATATAATAATGTTACATAGACAGATAAATTAAATACAAATACAAAAAGCAGTGTCCGGGGTCCAAAGGGACCCCACACAGTAGGGTGAGGGTTAATCTATGTTAACTCTTTCACTGCCATTGACGTTTATAGACGTCAAGTAAAAACCTACGGAGCACTGCCAATGACGTCTAAAGACGTCATCCAATTTTTTTTTTTTTTTTTTTTTGAAACGGGTGCGGGCAAGGCTTCCGGAGCTGTGGTGAAAGTCTCCAGCCGGTCTGTTGTGCCTAATGACTATTTTTGGCCCCTAGAGGGCAGCGATGACTCTCTTTTGACAAGATCGGGTGGGCGTCAGTAGAGGCGGAGCTAGAGCGTCGAGCAGGAGATGAGAATGGAAGACAAAGGAAAAATGGCGGCCGGTCGGGAGGAGCTCACGCCCGAGCCGTTTTTTTCAAAGACCAAAAGCATCGCTGAAAGAGCACATTGTTGACGACGATGATCATCATCGATGATGAAGATGAGGGTGGTGACTCCGTGGTTGGGAAGCATTGACGCGGCAGTAGAAGACGTTAGATGGAGCTAGATGGAGGAGGGAACGGGCAATGGCGAGCGTTTGCAAGCAGCTCTACACAAGACGAAAGGCATCGACCAACGCTAAAATAGTACATTGATGACGACGATGATCATGAAGGTGAATCCGAGCTTGACGGCGAAATTGGAACCGCTGACGCGGCGGCTATGACGGTGTCGTAACGCGGAGCGCAACCGAGCACGCACAGGCGGACGTTCGATCGGACGACGGAGAGTGCCCCGAGTCCAATGCATATTCATCGGAGGAAGTGTGTACAGTCTGCTACTTGCTTTTTATTCCCCGGAAAAAAAGGCCGTCAAGAAAGTGTAACGTTTGCACGCAAAACGGACCAATGCGAAAGTGAAAGTAAACTGTTGTGCGAGTCCTGGCGTCTCCTTGCACGCAGGAGAGCGTTACAAAAGGAAAAACTGTATTTGAAACATCCACATAATTGTAAATAGTACCACAGTTGCACACATTTGTAAATAGTTTGCGAAATTGTTTTGTCAAATTGTTACACTGTTGAATGGAAATAAACGTATTTTGCAATCAAAAAACACTTTAGATCACTCAAAATGCTTAAATCGGCTGGCAGTGGGGACAACCCGTTTCTGAAAACGTCTGGCAGTGAAAGAGTTAATTATCATTAGTCAGCAAATGTTTTCCTAGGTAAAAATGCTGGAATCCCTCATAAATCTGGTTTTCAACAAATATCAGACATAGTTTACTGTCGAATGAAACCCATTGTCATTGCTTATCATTTTTGATGCATTTCCATTTTGCTGCAAAGCGTATCCGAGCGTGATTGCTCTTATTTGCATTTCTAAGTAAATTCACGACTACTTCTGTATACGTGTATTGTGTGCGTGTTTGTGTGTGTATTATAGTGCAGTTACAAACAGTTTAACCCACGAAGAAAGCCTTTGTTTGCTTCTTAAATTGTGCTATTTGCTTCCTCCCAAGCGTCCATTTAGCCTGAACAATGTGAGAGAGGAGTGTAAAAAGGATACCTGAATGACATTACAGAATGAAGATGTCTATTTCCTTCAGGAAAAGCATGTGTCTTAGTAGGTGTTTGTACCCTGTAGAAAACCGTATCTATTGCCATCCATCCATCCATACCTGATCATACCTGAATTTAATGTTTTTGAACGTTTTTATTAAATTTCTTCACCTCCGTCACCACCTAAGTATAAGCCCCACAATGAGAGAGAACAACACCAGTATTTCTATTTTCCTTGGAGAGGCTGCTCCCTCCACTTGACATGCTGCAGTATTAAAAGTCAACATCGCCCTCGGAGCAGAAGCACACAGGACAATAGCACAGACAGAAAAGCTCTACCGGCACACTTTGCCTTGAACAGTTTGTGGGAAAAAGTCTGTGCACAAGTGTTCCAAGAGCATTTGCTACATTCAATAACATGCACGGTGACAAAGAAACATTGTAAGAACTAGACTGAGACAAATGTGTTTGGCATGAATGAGTGATTTTGCCCCACATTGTTAATAACAGCTGTAGGTATAATAACATGGTTTCAATTCAAATATGCTAATACGGCCTTTTGGCAGAAGAGAAAATGAAAAATTACAAAGAGGCAAGTTGAAAGTAATGCTCCATAAGTGAGCCAAATGCCAGTGACTCTTCCTGAGCAGGGTGCAAATTTGACAGAGGAGTGGAGTATTTCATCCTCAAATGTATTCCCAACAAATCACAATCATCATTTTCATTTTTCCTGCCTCCATCTTGCTTCATTCAAAATCGTGGCAGCCCAATCGATGCCCTTCACTCCTGATGATGCTTGTAGTGTGTTTACAAAACCCATTTATAGATTTATTTATTTTTCTCCAGAAGATGACATGACCTCTGGACAGGGCTCTGCTATTATCCACCAGCTGCTGACTCGTGTTTACCTTGTCAACATACAATGAGTCCTAGCTCGACCTCATCAATAAAGAATGGGCAGAAGACCCCCGGTGGTTTGCCCACCAAATGACGCTTTGCACAACAGTAAGAAAAGGCATGTTGAAGCCATGACGACAAATCAAATCATTGCTTTGATCTGTACTAGTATTGATAGTATGGTACATACATGAGAATGAGGTCATTAATTGTGAGACTTTGCTGTTCTGCATTTTTACTCAAACAAGAAACTATTCAGTATTCACCACTTTGAATGGACACTTGCTCATTGATGAAACATACCCCGCAAATCTTGAAAAACTCAAATCTTGATCAATTCATCTTTAGCCACCTCTGAATACCACCACTATTATGTCCGTTAAGAAACCATCAATATCACCCAAAAAAGCAACAGCTTGCAACTGTGCCACTTACATCAACTGGAGCACTTCCAAAATCAATATTTATCAAATTACACGACAAAAACAAAAGTTTAATTAAATACATAAAGATCACCACAGATGCTGATTATTAAATGTATTCAAGTGTAGATCGCTACAGGCCGAGGTTTTTATAGTTCAGGAAAAATAACAAAATAAAACAAAAATTGAAAAAAAAAACAATATTGTCATGTCTGGGTAGAGCTGGCTTTGGTTGAGGGTCCCGATTGGTCCTGAGTGGATGCCTGCCCTTCCGCAGGCTGACCAATCCGGGCCCTCAGCCACTTGTGCCTGGCCCCAGGTGTGACTAAACCCCTAATTTGTGTGGGTGCATTTAATTCCCGGGTGGTGATCAGTCCCTTGTGGGATCATTGCCATTGTCACGGTCACCCCCGGAGTTTGTGCTATCATTTTGATTTTGAGTTATACAATAAAAGACGACAGTCTAACCCGCACTCCTGCCGTGGTTCTCCTGCCTCCCTGCTTTTTGGGTCCTCTACGCCACACATCGACAGTCACCACGCCATTCCGTGGACGCATCGTGACAAATATTTTTGCTCATGAAAGAAAACAAAAACGAGAGTGCTTTGTACATGACCTTTTGGTGATTCTTTTTTTTTGGTATTACTGTTCAGCCGTACAGTTATTTAGGAATTGCAGTTTATTTTATTAAACAGAACTTTAGTAACCTTCTTTATTTTATCACACACACACACACATTTATAAACTATAATGAAAAATCCAAAGCTAAATTTACAACCGTGCTACAGACTGGGTTTGCCTGTAGAATATGGCTGAATTTTTTTTTTGCTTGAAGCAGTCAGTCAGAGGATGGGAAAATGCTGAGTTATAGTGGGCCAGATCGAGTGGCTGATTTGTTAAAGAAACACTCCATTTACTTATATAGTTTGAGTAATAGCACAACTGATTCCGAATGTGCTGAGCAGTTTCAATTGCAGCACATTGAGAGAGAAAAATGATTAAAAAAAATTAACATACACAATTACGCATACATGAATTGGAAGCAATGAAGCCCAGAAAAAGAACAAAACAAAATTAGAAGACTAGACTGTTGGGAATAAATAAACAAATATTAATTGGTTGTAAATATAGGTCAGTGCTCCTGATAGTATTCAGGCCAACAAACCGGGCCTTGCTGGCCCTGACCAACACCACAGTCAGAAAGTAATCTGATGCTCATTATTGTTTATATAATAAGTGCATCGTGAATGGGCAGACTCCAGTTATAGTAGAGGCTTTATTTATCAGCTGTGGCTCAAAAGAATCCTACTTAATGACACAGCAACTCCCGATGATTCATTTCTGCTTAATATGCACATTCACATGCACACACAGAAGGTTTATTAGTGACAGATTTACTAATGCGGAGGGACAACATTCGGGCATAGCTGAATGCTGCCACCATCATATTAGCATGTCATTCAGTAATGTCAGCATACACGTAAGTGAAGAGTTTAAAGCAACAAGATGAGCAAACAAGATGAAAATTGTTTTGTTGTCGGACTGGCTCACGTCAAAAAAGTAGCATTTCTGCCATTGCCGTGGCAACCATGCATCACCGACCTTAATGATCTATAAGGTTTGCCAGTGCTTACTTAACATTACTGTATTCTTCATAAGTGCATTGTGCAGAGTGCTTGCAAAATGCACAGATTTTCTGATTTAAAGCAGTAGTGACAGTGACACGGTCAGAGATTTAACAATATGTTTATCATAGAGTTTGTAGCGGTGCAAAGCACTGAGGTGTGTTTGACATTTTTGTTACTTTACTGTGAGGGGAACATGTTAAGACTCCGCCCTCAATGATGCAGCGCAGTCCTCCAGCATTGCAAACTACAATCACAATGATAAACATACTGCTGCATTTACAACCTCCTTGAACGAGGTAAGAAAAACTGATTATCTTTGAAAAGGCAGAATATGCTAAGACAACTCGCGCATTGGATATCATGTCTACATTTTACCTATAAATTTTTTACTATGTTGTGGCTGATGTGTATGTTTTTTCGCAGAGCTCAACCCCCAAGTTGAGCTGTCGATCATGAATTTCAGCGGCTGACTTTGTTGAGCACCGAGTAGCTCCACTTGAGGTGTTAGACAGTTAATTGCCTTATTCAAGGGCACCTTCATTTTGCAGTTCATGCCACGCACGCACACGTGCGCACACGCACGCACACGCACACGCACGCACACAAACAATCACTCACTGAGTTCAGAGACGCTGCCCACTCGTGTGGCCAGTAAGCACTGTTCAATAGAGCGCAGTTCAGACTTGCTGTAGGCGTTTCCCTCGCCAGTCTTTCCTGCTCGCTGTGGCACAGTCAGACCCTCAGGTAGGCTGAGCACACCTGAAAGAGAGAAAGAGTAAAAAGGTAAGCGATTAAGCTGTAAAAATAAATAAATAAATAAAAAATTGTAACTCCTGATTATTACTGTGCTGTAAATATTTTTTACCACCACATGTGGACCTATGACCCCCCCCCCAAAAAATATATATATTTTTGCCCTTTTCCATCTGTAATTGAGAACCTCTGCTCTATTATAATATTATTACGATTATAAAAATGAAAAAAAAAAGAGACAAAGATGGATGTGTTTTTCACAGGAAAGCGACAATATGTAAATAGCAGCATATTGCACCAAAAAGCGTCTGTTCGTTTTAAAACCATCATTAGTTTACATTTTGAATCCTTTAAAGGTATGTGACAAAACGAGGAAGGGAGGACCCGGGCGCAGGTTGGCCCCAACGGCTGCAATTTATTCATAAACACAAAATCACCTCTTGCAGAGGGAAAAAAAACGCTGAACGCAAATTGCTACGAACTGGAGAAGAAACAGGGCATTCGAAAAAAAAAGAACTAAAGGCGCTCCACTCAGGAGGGAAAAAGGCCCCAAAAACGAAGTTTCAGGTTCTGTTGCTAACGCGGGTTAGCCATGACACTACACTACCCATAATGCTTTTCGTTCCATCGCGGATAACCCGAATGAACACTACTGGCGTATATGCGTCACAGACATGACATCCAGCCCTGGGAGAAGTGCGAGACGAGGCAGTTTTCGACAAAATAAATAAATACATAAATAAACAACTATTAATATTAATTGGTTTTGATCGTCTACGTCGTCGTGACTTGGCAGCTCTACTCACTGTTACTTGATTATGGCAGTGTTGCAAATCAGCTAAGAAAAATAAATTATTTAATGGGAAAAAAAACATGATCGATAATAAATTTCAAACATATTTCTAGCTTGTTGACCAAAAACCTCTGAGTTCATGTTTTTTGAGTGTACCGGTAGATCGGTGGACCACAAGCTCTTCTTGCTGCTGGTGAGACATATTGACCACCTGCAGCCAAAGACTATCCTCTCTCTAAATGCCAATTTGGCACAAATGCCCCGAGGTGTACTGTACATTCTGCTCAATGATAATAACCAGGTATTTAGCATATCCAAAGAAAAAAACAGCTGCTTAGTGAGCATCAGCCCTGAGAGCTGACACCCACTGACGACATGCAACAAAGAACAGGAGACACTACCATCTGCTGCAAGTGTCAGGTGTCTTGAACAACTACATATTTAATCCAAATATACCAGCCACGTCTGGGAAATCCATAACAAAGAAAAGTAGCAATTCTTTGGTAACCACAGAGCAGAACTAAGGGGATTATTGCTTTCTTTCTTTTTTTTGTTGTTGTAAAGATCAAGTAAATACATCCATTTAAATCAACGGAGGGACCTTGCACATTCCTCACCACAACATTCATTTTAAGTATTTATTTAGCACAGTAACCGCATGGCCTGTGGTGTACGGTGGTGCTGTGAGCAACAGCATGCTCATCATTCATTCCCCATTAATTATCAAGGCAAGGTTGACAGGAATGTAATTACTTTGTTATTATTTGGTTTGGTGCTCATGCTTGAAGATTAATACTGTACATTGTAATGTTTAAGAAATCAAATTTAATTATCATGGAACCTCAATTGCCGAATGTCATAAAGCTTGCATTGTTTTTAAGTCCAACCAAAATATGCCTTAAATATTGCATACAATGTGACAATATAATATCCACCGCTTGTCCTCATATATATATACAGACTATCATCATCTGTTAAAGGGGTCACATGACACATTGACATTTTAAAGTCTTGTCACTAAGTAATATTGCAATACATTGGTGATATTGAATTACCGCCTAGTCTTGTCTTTAAGGAAGAATTTTTATACAACTCTTGTATTTCATCTCATTAGCATTATCGTGCACATTGGAGCTGCTATTCAATTTCGTTGCACCCTGTGTTACAATGACAATAAAGATATTCTGATTATGGCACTTGTGTACCAAATGAAGTACAATATAGTAAAAAAAAAAATAAGTTAACGTTTGATATGTCATCATTATAGATGAAATAGCAACACAAGCTACAAAATAAAGGCCCTTAACACTGCCTGTAAATATTTACATAAGGATCCATATTGTTTAGATAAGTGAAAAAATGTTCTGTCCGATTGATCAATTAAACAAACAGACAACAAATACTTATTAAAAGCTAAAATAATTACTAGTTGCAGTCCTGTTGGGTCACTGTTGTGCTGTCAGGTTTGGCACCCTCAAATCTAACAAAGCAATTGTTAATGTCGTTTATGAATAAATCTGCAAAAATAAATGCAAAAGTAGAGCATTTAGCAACCCAGCTCCTTCGCTCTGGTTGTGGGGCATAATAATGAGAGCAGAACTGACAGTGGATTGCTGAATGCTCTTAGGATGGACTGAGGCAAGGTGACTCAGTGGCTCTCCTAATGCACAGCACTGTGTGCCCTCAGGGAGTCACTGAAGGAGCGCTTACATGCCAGCCAGCCGACGTCTGCGTGCATTTTCACCATGAGATAAGTTGTCCGTATCTTACGTCCTGATTGTCGCCGTCTGTGTAAGAGCTCTATGCCTCATGTGAATTTTGCACAAGACGTTAGTGGGGAGTCATAATCCGGAAAAATGGAAAGTGCATAATGATGTGTGCTGAATGCTGATATCCGAATCGAGAGGTACAGTAAATGATTTTCTAGTCATGCAAATACATTCCTTTCTTATACGGCTGAAGCGAATCTGTACAGACTTGAGCTTACAAGTCATATTTTGAGTCCCGAAAAAGAAAGCAACTATACTGTATTTCGAAGAGATGCTAGTCTGCCTGTCTGACTGTGTTATGTTCTGTCTTGGTTATGTGTTTTTTTTCCCCCTCCAAGTTTTTCCCTGCAATCTGTTAGTGGCCCGTAGGTGGGGCAGCTGAGCAGGGAGGTGCACATCTGGGGGCAATTGATAATCAGTTGGCTCCCCAGCACATCTGCATGTTGCTGGATCATTCCTTCATCCTCTTTGCTGTGCACATTTTGGTTTGGTTACAGTCTGACCTCCTTGTTCCTATAGTAAGTTTTTTTTTTCTGGTCTTGACTTGTTTTTTGATTCATCTCTAATTGTTTGTCCTTTGTAATTTGTCCTACCTGTGTGGTAGCACTTTCTGTTCCCCTGTTTTTGCTCTCTTGTATTCATTACTTTAGTTTGCTACAATAAATACAAGCCAAACATTTTTTAATGCTATAAGTGCCGCTGAGAAAGGCAATGACACCCCCTTCCCCTGCTGAAGAGGTTCAGACTTATTTGCACACCCCCTTTACCCTGACATCTCTCCCTTAAATGCCTGCAAATGTGGGATCCGGTTCTCTGTGCGGCATGAAACACAAATATACAGAAGAGTGTTATAAATTGAATGAATTTAAATTATACTTGTGAAATCATTTATGGACCACCACCCTGGCTCCCTCCGTCATCCCAGCTGCTGCAGACACAACCCCCAACCATGCCTGTAACACGGACCCCATAACACCCGAGGAGGTCATAGACGCTCTGAAAAAACTGAACAACAGGAGAGCCCCCGGCATTTGCTCCATAACCGCCGAGATGTTAAAGTCGGGTGGGGATGGCACTGTCGAGTGGCTGACCCACATCTTCAACAAGGTGTGGGAAACAGAGCGCCTCCCCAGCGACTGGACCAAAGGGGTCATCTTGCCCTTCTGGAAACACAAAGGTGACAGGCTTGTCTGTGGGAACCACAGAGGCATCACTCTGCTCTCCATCCCCGGCAAGCTCTTTACAAAGATCTTGCTTTCCCAGCCATTAGAAGTGGTCGCCGCCCTCAGCAGGCGGGCCTCATGCCAAACCACTCCACATCCGATCACGTCTCCGCCGTCCGTCTGCTTATTGAGAAGGTCTATGAATTTCGGAGAGACCAGCATCTCGTCATTGGATTCCTAGACCTCAAGGCCGCATTTGATACAGTCCACCACTCATCAATGTGGAGTATCCTACAAACCCTCCGCGCACCTCCAAAGATCACCCCCCTCTTCAAGTTGCTCTACACCAACGCACAGATCTGTGTCCACGTCAACGGCCGAGACTCCGACTGGTTTTCCATCTCCAGCGGTGTTCGCCAGGGCTGCGTAGCTGCTCCAGACCTTTTCATTTGCATAATAGACCACCTGATGTGCAGGGTCTTTGAGCAAGTACCCGGAGTGTCCCTTGGCAACTACCAACTGACTGACCTGGAATATGCTGATGATACCACCTTGTTCAGCACCTCCTACAGCCAGCTGAGGGACGCCCTGAGTGTATACAGTGAAGAGGCAGAAAAGCTTGGTCTCCATGTGAGCTGGACCAAGACCAAGTTCATGCATGTTGGTGAGGGACCTGATCCACCCCCCATCCTGCTTGGTAATGGCACCGTAGAGCCTGTGAAGAACTTTGTGTACCTGGGGTCCACGGTGACTGATAACGGGGATCTTAAACCAGAGATTCTCCGCAGAAGAGCCCTGGCAGCCTCTGCCCTGCGGCCTCTTTGGAAACCACTCTGGCGGCACCAAACCAGTATATATATTTTAGTGCTCATTAAGCAGGCACACAATTAGTTGATGAATGAGCTTCTTGATAATGAACAGAAAACCACACGTGGTTCCCTCTCCCCTCCCCCTTCCTCCCCCTTGCTGCCTCTCCCTCCCCGCCTCTCCCCGCTCGACCTACGCCTCCCTGTCCCTTCTCTCTCGTCACCTTTCCTCCTCCTCTCCCCCTCTCTCTGCGGCCCTGCCGCTGCCCCTTGCCCTTCTTGTTGTCTCCTTCCCCTGTCCATTCCCCCTCCCCTGTCCGCCTTCCTCCTCCTCCCCTGGGCCGGGGGCTCCATCTGTGGCACGGGTCTCGGGGATCCGGGGGCCGGGTGGGTGGTTGTGTTGGTGTTGTGCCCGCCCCGCTCCGGTGGACCTCTTGGCCCCGCCAGGCTGGTCCCATATGCCCACCGGGGTCCCGGTGGGGTGGGTGGGGGTATTGGTGGGCGGGTGCGCCTCCTGACCCCGCTCGGTTGGGGTGGGGGGGGGGGGGTTAGGGGGGGCTGGTCACTCCTCTTAACTCACTGCACTAGTTTTGCACAATACCCTTTGTTTATAGACATATAGGGCACATAACACACTTTGGGGGGGTGGGGTAGGGTGGGGGCACCATCTTCGTCCTACAACTCCCCTCCAATTTTACTGCACCACACAACTGGTGGTGGGGTGCTGGTGGTGGGGGGGTGTCTGGGTGTTTGGGGGCCTGGAAGTGGCTGGGGCTGGGTTGGGGTGGATAGGGGGGAGGGGGGTCCTGGGGGGAGCGGGGGGCTCTGGACCGGTGGGGTGCCTGGCGGGCCTGCAGTGCCCCGTCCTGCTGCGTTGGGTTGGGGGCGCGGGCCCGGTTGGGGTGGGGGGCGCTCCTGCTCCTGGGTTTGCCTTCCAGCCGGTGGCCCCTGCGGGGCCCGGGGGTTGTCCCTTGGCGCTGCCGTGGCCTGGGGGGCCCTGAGGTGTTGCGCTTGCTCTGTCTTGGCAGGGGTCGACGGCACCCCTCTTTTGTGGAGATTTTCATGCATGCCAGATCCACCACACCAGCATCTATCGAAACTCAGACACAATCTGCTTCTTTTTCTGGTCGTTGAATCGGTGGAGGCTGGTGTCTGTGGATCTCACTCTGCTTAGTCTGTCCTTCCTTCCGTTCCTCAGTCTCTCCTTTGGTCTCTTGAGGTCTCCCTGATTTGTTGGAATTTGGATGTTTCTGGGGTTGGTGAAGGACTCTGGTTGGTGGCCCAGTGGGTGGTGGGTGGTGTCTGGGCGGTGCTGGATTTCACTTTCCTTTCTTTTCTTTGGTCCTTCCTCGGGTCTCCTGACGGCCTCACGGCTCTGGCTGGGTTCTGAAGTGTTCGGTTTAGGTGAACGGTATGGGATTTTTTAATAGGTTTTAGGTGAACTAATGAATACACACTCACACGCACGCACACACGCACACGCACATACACATTCTCACCCACATACAAAATAAAATAAGTTAAAAAAAGAAAAGAAAAAAAAAGAAAACCCCATTAGCACTTAGATCCGAACAGATGGTGAAACAAACGGGAAGTACACCAGCAAGGTAACTATAGAGCAAGAGACAATGGTGACAAGCAATAAGTATTGATCCGGCATCTTCCAGCAGCTTCAGCTGATTCTTAATACTCAGCTGATGATAATAGGAAACACGTGCGTTTTTGTCCCCCAACGCACACTCCAAAAACACAAACACATCCTGCGCATGCAGGCACAAACCCAAGATATTTACTGCACTGCCATTTTAAGGAAATGCATTACACATTATTTTATATGAAGAAAACAAAACCTTTCCAAAGCAGTGTTCAAAGGTGCTGTTTCAAAGCCTGTAAACAGAATGGCAGGGGAGACGTGAGGAGGCTGAAAGTTGCTCCTGGCAAGTCATCGTTACTGAAGAATAAATAATGTGCAAAAGCTCCCATTAAGACGTCACTCAAAGAACTGTCCTCAGTCTCTGTGACAACCAAGGAACCACACAGATAAGGTTGTGTGCATCGTCCAACAATAGCATGAATACAGTTAAAAGGTCATTTAGCCATTTTACATGTGTGTGTGAAAATCCGCACTTCCTTGCAATGAGCCATACTATACAATTTGTGACACTTTTAGACATTACACTTGAATCAATACAATATTTTTGGGTCGCTGGTTGTCGTCATTGTGTGCATTTGGATGCACTCTGCACCGTGTCAGGGTTGACTAGAGCAGTAGAGCAGGAATGCCGACCTCACTGTGGCTCCTACCCTGCTCTTAAAAACTATTTTGGAGACACACACATCCTCGAATGCACTGCCGCTCTCGACTAACAGCGGGTGTGCCTTAACATACACAGACAGTGAAGTCAACCCTTGATTTGGCGATATGAACAGTAAAGGTCAACGATGTTATGTGATGCATTAAGACAAGCGAGTAAATGGACAGAGAAGTGGAAAAGGTGAATTGCAAACGCAGGCTCTAAAGAGTTAATTATGTTACGGTGCATGGAAACATGGAGTACTGGGCTCACTTCTGTTGTGCCAGGCCAGATGGCTACCATATGTATCTGAGCGGGTGATCATGGAGGGAAACCTAGCAAGACGGAAGGCTGACATGTGGTGTGCCATAACTTCTTTCCTACTTCATGGCTGCTTTAAATATTTTTTTATTATCTGTGTTACGTGGCCAATGGTAGGAATCACGGTGGGAAAAGCAAACAGGGGATCCCGCAAGACAAATAACGTCATTATGGCAAAAGAGACTGAATATTTTGGTTTGGACTCTACGGTGACCAGTTTGGTCTGATATAACCTCAAGACTGTAACGGGTTAGTCGTATGTCAGCCGCAAGGGTAAGAAGTATTTAAATATACGCACAAATGTCAGCTAAAATTAAGAAAGTGGGGCAAACAGAAGCAATGCGAGCAAATACATTCATGCACATAAATGGTTAATGGTTAACCTTCTGAAGATCATTTAAAAGTCAGAATTCCCAGCACTTTACCAATTATTGATGTGCTTTCTGCAAGAGAATGTGTTCAGCTAAATTGTCCATTGTTGAGCAAACACAGAATAGTTTTGTGCATATTACCTTACAGTTTGAAAGTTAAAAAAAAAAAAAAAAAAAAACATCATTAGCAGCATCATGTTATTCCACAACTCTAAATTTCTGAGTAATGGAGAGATACATATAAGTAAACTGCTAAGGAAATAGTTATCAAAATGTTGCGAAATAGTTCCTAATTAATTTCTCAATCACGGGTGGGGCTAGCTTCTTGATAAACATCTCAATCGTAATTTTTCGTCTTACAAGACATTTTAGACACTTGCCTCCAATGTTGTGGGAACAGTTTAAGTAATGGCCTTTTCTGGACCAGCATGATTGTGCCCATTGCACAAATCAATGAATTTGAAGAAATCACTTGTTTGAATTCTCACCTGTCACAGACACTCTTTTGTGTAATTAGGTTAGAAATCAAGACGCAAATAGGCAAAGTAGTTGCCCTTGATCTAAAGCTTTACCTCAGCTGCATTCTTTTTCCTACGCGGAAAGGGACTCTTTAATTTGACTCATTATAGCATACAATTACGATTGTATTCAGTTGATCACGTGGAATCGATTAATCATGCCTTATAGCAATGGAGGCGAAACAGATTGTATTATACGGTCTCATCTAGTTTGGCTATCGTGAAGTTGCACTTTCTCCATAGAGACAGCAATTTTGTCGTCAGTATGACATTGGAATGAAACGGGAGCTTGTAACATTCAGAGAGAGACTGTCACATCCCCAAGAACACATTTAAAAAAGCTGATTAATTAATTGTTATTGACCCACAGTCAATCAATGGAATTAAGTCAAATGCCTATTCCGATTACAATAAAGTGCACTAATAAACTCACTTAATGGCATCTCCCGAAAACTACAGTGCAATGCTGGTTATTTATGGACACCAGTTAAGAGCATTTAGCTGCTAATAGGGCCCTATGTCTTCATAATTAGATGATGGAAGTCTTACCATTCTTATAATAACCGTGACGACCACCATTACACTCCAAATGATTGCCACCATTTATGTGTTTAATTGCAGAAATAAACATTTGGACATAAAACTAGGCTATGCTGTAATTAGAAATGATGTAATTTTTGGATCCTTTTAAAGTAACGTCCCAAAGAGACTGTTAAGGAACCACTCAGAGTTTATGCATCTAATAAATAGCTAATGAGAAAGAAAGTAAGCGGTTGGCCTACTGCATGTTCTATTACAATATTTTCCATCATATCATTAGATATGCCTGCACAAAACTGAAACTGAACTTAGTGACTAACTGAGAATGAAATGACCTGGATGAGTCGATACTGAGGTATGTTTGTAATATTTGGAATACCTGATAAATGTAGAAGGCTAGAAAATGAGACTTTACACCGATCTGATCAGCCACTATTTCGCATTTTATGCAAAAACTCGTAATTTGCTGATCAATCAATGACATTATTGATCGGATATTCAAAATAACACATTACGGCAAACACAATCTCATTTAATCCACGGATGTGTTGTGTGATCCCGAAAGCTCTATTTTTCTATCTCTATTTTTTAGCTTTGTCGCATGTTGCACAGAGGAAAGTCTTGGCACTGGCAGGCGGAAGTTCCGCCTCCGCATCCTCGACCAATCACAAAGTAATAGCACTGGCGTAGTTTTGTGATTAACATGGTAAAAAAAATTGGAAAACCATTTTATTCACATTCAAAATTATCTACTTAATTAAGACCACAGACGACCAATGTCACCAAAAAAAACCGTCAAAATAGCTTTAATCACTAGATATGTTGCTCCATCTTCTGAGCGGATCAGTGATTGCTTATCGTTTTGTTTTTTGTCCTGATCGTGTAAACCTTCCTCGAAACAATTTTATTTCGTTGAGTGTTTTTGCTAATCACTGACTTCATTTTAAGGAGCAGCTTTCTAATTTTGAGGAGCAATTTTGTCAGGTCTAATGTCTCTGCACCCTCAGCCCTACCTCCTTCCTTGTGTGTGTGTGTGTGTGTGTGTGTGTGTGTGCGTGTGTGTGTGCGTGTGTGTGTGTGTGTGTGCGTGTGTGTGTGTGTGTGTGTGTGTGTGTGTGTGTGTGTGTTTCTCTTTGCAGGTTGGTGAAGTTAAGTCAGCACTTGCAGCTCATCAGTTAATCACCACCTGCCCTTTTTAAATAATAGTGTTGCTCCGATACCGTTTTTCAGCCCCCGATACCGATTCCTAAGTTTTTTTTTTCAACATGAAAAAGCTGCCCTGCCATTGGTTTAGAGCAGCGGTGGCCAACCCTGGTCCTCGAGAGCCACAATCCAGCCTGTTTTTCATGTTTCTCTCCCCTAACACACCTGGTTCATGATCAGGATCGTTATTAGGCTGGCTGATTAGCTGATCATTAGATTCAGCTACGCTGCAGGAGGGGAAACATGGAAAACAGGCTGGATTGTGGCTCTCGAGGACCAGGGTTGGCCACCACTGGTTTAGAACATTAAAGGGCCAATTGGATATCTTTGCTCGGCATGCAGTGAACATGTCACACATCAGTGAATGTCGTGCACGAGCAAGACACAAGATGCTGCATCCAATATCCTATATTAGCGTCGGAATTAATGGTATCGACATGTTACTTTTTAGTCCTCACAGATAGAGATTCCACTGTTTTTCCCCTTTTTTCTTTTTTTTCTTCTTTTTTTAGAGAGAGCTCAGTATTGTTCATTTGGTAATCTTACCGATTCGACATGTCATCATCATTGCTGTCTCTCTTTTTTTTCTTTTTTTTGTATGTGTGTAAGTATGTGCATGTGCAGGTGTGTGTGTGCATATGTGCGTGCGTGTGAGTGTGTGTTTATTAATTCACCTAAAATCTATTAAAAATCCCATACCGCTCACCTAAACCAAATACTTCAGAATCCCGCTAGAGTCGTGAGGTTGTCAGGAGACCCGAGGAAGGATCAAAGAAAAGAAAGAAAAGTGAAATCCAGCACCGACCAGACATCCCCCTACTACCCACTGGGTTACCAACCAGAATCTTTCACCAACTCCAGAAATATCTAAATTCCAACAAATTAGGGAGACCTCAAGAGATCAAAGGAGAGACTGAGGAAAGGAAGGAAGGATAGATGAAGCAGAGTGAGATCCACAAACTTCAGCCTCCACCGATTCAACGACCAGAGGAAGAAGCAGATTGTGTTTGAATTCCACTGTTTTAATGCAGTATCGGGACCTCTGTCGGTACCAGTATCGGTATCAGAACAACATTATTATTTAAGATGGCTTTGGACGCTGCCAGAGCTTCTACACTCCATGTTGAGTCTGTTGTATCGGGAAATTCTTAGTAACATTCAAGATAGTGAAATTAATCCTGCCTGCTCGTCTTCACCAGCTCCGTCCTTTGTTTGCTGCACATCTGCCTCGCACCTGAATGCCGCCTGCACCCCGGCCTCAACCTGGACGCATTCCCTCCATCCTAATAATAAATAACTCATCCTCATATCTGCTGTTACTTTTTTTTGCATCTGGGTTCTCTCCCAGGGACCTGGGTTTTATTAGATAATAAAAAAAAATAAGACAATATTATGGATGAGTTGAATGTAAGGCTGCAGCTGTAGAGCCAGCATCTGAGTATCCTACAGAAAATTCAATTGAACAGTAAATGTGTTTAAATGATTCACTTGTTCGATAATGCTCAAGAATAAGAAAGTAATCTAGCTTTTTTCAAATCTACACATGTGCAATTAGTAGCCGCGAGCGCTAATTTGAAATGCACAACACATTGACCGTCGACACTTGATAATATGCTCCAGTTCGGCTGAAAGACAAGACAGGCTCACACATGCTTGGAGCTCTCTTAACTGATCAGTAGCTAATGAGGGACCTACCAAGGCGACTGCGCTACCCGCTTAATGGAAACAGTTCACGAATTGGAATGTGTGTGTTCAGTGATTCCCGTCATATTTGGCATAGTTTGCCACAGAAATAGCAGGAATGCTTTTCAATGTGTTTGATTGAGGCGCAAAATGTGAAACTGTGAAGCGAATGTACTTTTCGAGCTTTGAGAAGGTGTTCTAAAACATTTCATAGACTAAAAAAATAACCCAACTATGGGTCAAAAATGGACCGAGCTTCTACTTGGGTCAATTTGACCCAACTTGAAGTCAAGAAATGGGTCTTTTAGTGTAAAACAACCCAGAAAGTTGGTTCAAATTGACCCATAAAGTGGATTGGTCCTTTTTTTTTTTTAATCCATAATTGGATTACTTTTGAGCCAACTGTGTTTAAAGTGTGTTTCGTAATCTTATAACATAGCCAATTCAAATGATCTCATATTGACAAATTTTAAACTTAAGTGTAATATTTTGTCTTTATCAGAGTGAAAAGTGACATTTACTAACAATGAATTTTCGTGAAAACAAAGAACATCAACTGGACAGCAGACTTTTCCGAAAATTCTAAGCAATAGAGAAAAAGGGGAGGAGTTTCGTATTGGCCGAGCGCATATTGAACCTTTAGTTTAACATTTAAAAGTTTTTTTGTTTTTTTTAACACACGATTAATGACCGCTCTGTACAAGGGGAATTTCAGTCACAACACAGCAGACACGTCAACGTCAAAATTTTGCAATAATAAATTTAATAATGATGCATATATTTGTGGTGACTGGGGTCAAGTTGTATTTTATAATTTTAAAAATGTGCAGAAATTCACAAGTTACTATATGTTAAAGATTAGATAGCTCTCGATATGAAAATAAAAATGCACTAAGCTGTCACCAGCGTCTTAAAAATTCATGTCATCGAGTGACAGAAAAATAGTAGACTATATCTTTTAATTTTAACTAAATTTTCTGAATTATTATGAAATTACTGTATCAATGACTATTAGTTTAACATTTTTTCCACTTTTATGTTAACTTCTATGAAATAAATATTTTATTGTACATTTTATTGTACATTTAGAATATATATTAATTTAAATGTGCAATTAATCGTAAGTTAGCTATTTAAGTCATGCAATTAATTACGATAAAAAAAAATTGTAATCACCTGACGCCCCTAATTTAGTTACTATGATTTTTTTTTTCAAATATGTAAAAAAAAAAAAAAAGAGAATATCCTGTATTTTTATATTTTTTCCCCCTAACAAATCCAAATTTGAAAGGCCAACATTTTTCATACCGTTCCTGTATGTAATACAATGATGTACCTAATATTGTGGCCTTGTTTGCATATGCTTAGAAACACAAAGAAAATGTCAGGTGCAAAAAAAGACAGTTATGGTCAAGTTAAGGGAGGGGAAATACACATGCTAGAACACACTTCATCATCACACAATAGAGCGAGCACACACAGAGATGACTTGTGACGAGTGACCGGCGCACAACAAGGTCACAACTATTACGTAATCATATCAAATCAAAGGGAAACCATGCAGTCTCCCTCTTGGCTGTGTGTTACTCAGCCCCAAGGTAGCGGCTCACTTGCTATTATTTCATTCTTTTTCATCTCTTGTCTGCCGCAAAGGGTAATAGGTCTGTGTGTAGTACCCACCAGTAGTGCACTTCCCGCGGGATGCTTTGCAGACAATACTGGCAATCAAGCAACAAGGAGGTGGGGGCGGGGGACTGCGAAGTCACAGAGCCATTCACACCCCCCACCCCAACCAAGGCCTACCTTTCTATGAACTAGGCTTTTCATGGCCTTTGCTAGATGTTTCCCATGTCGTCCGATTTGTAAAAGACGCATGCTTTGTGTGGTCTGTTGCAGTCAACAAAAGGACAAAAAACATGGTGAATTTGGAGGGCTCCTATTGACAGAACGTCCTAGCACTCCAGCTAAATGCAACAATGTTTTGATGTAATTGCTCATTTAGCACCGAGGGCACTCCAGTAATTAAAGAATATGACTAATGCCATGAAAATGGGATTTTGCTACAAGGGGATGTTTTCCTCCAGGCCAGGGATGACATCATACCTAGCTGCTTGTAAACACGGGCTGCTTTTAAACGAAGCCACTCGTGGATATGAAAACTCAGCAGCACAAACACGAAGCAAAGTGCAAAGCAGATAAGACAGTAAGGCCTCTGGGCAGAAAAGGTACAGTCACTGGCTGTGCTTAATGGGCGTGTGGTTCTTACGTCTGTGTCTGCATCATTTTGTGTCTTTATGATTGTGTACATTTGATTATCGTCACCCTTTTAAAATAATGGCCCTTATGCCATTTTGACAACAAAAATATTATTTTTCCTTCACATCTGGATGCAGGCCACCACTACTCCTGAAACAAAATTATTAATAGATATAATTAATATAATCATTACTTGGTTCAGTTTTGTGTGTGTTTTTTTCTGAAAAAAAAAAAGACTTGGGCCATTATATTAGGAGGGTGATGATATATGAAATGAAGAAGTGAGAGCTGGCCACTACAAAGGGCAAGAATGGTGTGCTAATGTTCACTAAAACACTTGCTGCTATAAAGAGAGCTGGAAATAAAGATATTTTCTGTTTGTATTTTTGCTTTGTATCACTCCAAATAGACCTAAACAAAATGGTGTTGCACTGCAACACTTTAACAAAAGCAGAAAAGAATGTGAGGGGGAACATTTATCCCGAAAGAGAGACAAAAGTATGATTCATTGTTTTCTGGGAAAAACAGAGCACTTGATGTTACAAGTGATGACAAACGTGGACAATGCAAAATAATCTAAACTACCAAACAGCGACACAAGACAAGGTCTAAAACTACCGGTCACAAAACATCCATCCTATACCGCTAGGTTTTAATGTAAGGTTGCGGGTGAGCTGGAGTTGATCCCTTTTGTTTACTTTACCCACCTATGGAGAATTTAGAGAAGTAAAATGAATCCTCGAGTATTTCGAGTACCTCGGTTCCAAAAATGCTGGATACCTGCTTATTTACATGCAGGCCTACACTGTCAGGAAGAAACACAGCAACAATTCATACTATACGTGACAGTATCACGGCGCCAACACGTTGAGAAGGCCAACAAACAAAATAAACGTTACCTTACCAAAATAATATGGACACCAATGTGCCTTAGTATGCTATTTATTTTGTTTTGCTGTTACAAACTTTGCTAACCATGTCAACAACACAACATAGTTCTAAAATTGTGTTCAATTGTCAATTAAGGGAGCTAATAATTAATTATGAGGACATTGTATCTTCATGGCACCTGTTTCCAGCATTTAGCGGCTGCTCCAAGCATTAGTAGCTATCAGTGTTAGCCGCCGTTTTGGCAGGGACAGTTCTGTTTTTGAGCCTTGCGACCCATGTCCCGGCGGAGTTTGCCAACCTCATTGTTTTGCCCCGATATTACATTATGTCCTGTCACAGCATCCTGGTTTTTTTTGCCATGTTGTGTATGTCAACCACACACTTTTCATAGCGATTCATACAATAAACCCATCAAGAGGGAATTTATTCCTTCTTATTTACTTGTCATTCGCATTCCACATTTAATCGATGGCAGGCAGTAGGTATTGACCGGAACTAGAAGTACTTCCTGCATTCGCATCTAAGAATCATGGGAAATGTTTGTAGTCCTACTTTCCTGCACTGCGGTCGCCACTCGCCAGTTAGACAACATAAGCTGAGCTTTCAAGCGGTATTTTTCCGGCGCGAGGTAAACAGCACAGCCAGCTTCCAATAGATGTCGGGACAGAGCAATAACGGTTGAATAATGATGGACTTGCTTGTTTAGTGCTGCTGAATTATCAACAAAGATAGCATTTAGCATTAGCGATGAACACCCCCCCGTCGGTCATCTATCGCTCGCACCAAAATATTTGATAGCCGCAACCCTATTCTAGAGTCTTCAATTACCCAACACGTATGTTTTTGGAATGGAGCCAGAGTACCAAAGGAAAAGCCTACCAAGGACCGGCAGTTGAGAAAACAATCTGGCATAAAATTAGCCTGAATTGATTTACAATTCTGCTTCCTCTTCCTAGTGGTTGAACGTCTGCAAATTGGCAGAAAGAATCTGTTGTGGTCAGTGTGATGCCAGCCTAGCTAACTGAACAGACGCTTGCTGGGTCGCTCATCACTTCATAGACGTGTGATTGCTGCACTCTCATTCTTAATTTAAAATGTCTTAATGCCAAGTTTCTCTGGGAAGGCAATGTGTAAAATATTACCCCTCTTCTCTGCTTCTGTGCATAATGTCTGTTTTTTTCAGCTACTTGACTTGGTACAGTCAAACGGAAAAATCAATCAATCAATCCAGAAATTATTATAAAAATTAGCCCACCTGTTTGAAACTGTTTTAAAACATCACTTTATTTTTGCTCAGATGCATTATTGCAATACCATTTAACTCATTCACTCCTAGCCTTTTTCATTGAAGCAACCCCCTTCGCTCCCGTCTCTTCTTCCATTAGGAAAAAAAACGTTTATTTCTATATGTTTCCGTTTTGCACAAATTAGCATTAGAATATAGCTAAGTTTAATCATTATTCACAAATCTTTTTAAAACTTTGGATAAATGACCTTTGTTGCAACATGGCCCTGGTTGACCTCGTATACTCTACTGCCACCTGCTGGCCATTTTTGTAATAACTATTATTGCTTCAACCATTCTCTTTAGTTCAGAGGCTGCATCCAAATACTTCTGTATAATCTAGCATGTAAAAACATAAAAAAATGTATAAATACGTCTTTGGGAGCATGGTAATATTTAAAATAGAACGCATTTATATGTTTCTGGGAGCAAATGAATTAATATGCTAAAACAAAGCCTGTGTTGGCAGTAAGAACAATGGTCCCTGAACTCCTTTCCAATTCCTAACAGCAAGTAATTTCTTTCACACCTTCATTGAACTTTCTTTTCCAAATACTGCTGCTCCTTGAGTGGTTTCCCTGAGACCCGCAAAATATGATACATTGAGCTACAAATTGCCCTGTAATTGTTTAGCACACCTAGAGCAATCTATCATCCTGACCGCGCGCAGTCGCTGTACGGAGCGTCCAAACAGACTGCAAGTGGGCCATACCTGGCAGAGACTGATGAGGCCCGTGGCCATGTGCTGCTCCTTATTTCTTCCCCCCACGACTAAAGCACATTCTCTGAGGAAGGACCCTCATTGTTCAGGGACAACTTTAGCAAATATCCCTGCCACTTTGATAATGTGGGAAAAGTCGTATTCAATGTGAAATCTGACGCTTTCTGGTATTTTATATAGAAGATATACTGTGTATACTTTGATGTATAAATGATTGATTGATGATTTGTTTTGGGGATTTGAAGTGTGAAGTGCTATTTAAGTATTTTTTCCCAACATCCCCTGGTGCACCTGAGTATTGCTACTTGTCACTTAGGCCTGTCGCAATGATTACCGTAATTTTCGCATTGAGGGTGTCCTGACTGTTGACGATTGACAAATGACGGACGGTCAAAATTCATTGACACGCCCACCTCTGCAGGTCACACATTGAATTTATTTTAACGTTTAATTAGCTTAAGCACAGGTAATCACTTTTTACCAAACAATGCCAACTAGTTCTCCCAGAAACTTTCTCAGGCTCTCTTGTTGTCACACGAGGCAAATTTGCAGACGAGCTTGTGCAGTCTTCTTCACCACACAGCAATGCAGAATTTGGAAACCTGTGTGTTAACCTTTCCTTATTGTGGTCAGGAGACGCAGGGGAAATGTCAATCCAGTGACTGAATTTCTGGCAATTGCGAGCGATGGTTTGAGTTCGGTAGCCAAACAAACAACAGATAGATGGGGGTTGTACTACAACAGATGGCTTTATTTATGGCACTCTTTCCCTATGCTCATGAAACTCAACTCAAGATGCTTCACTTTGCTATCAATTGCTCCTACACAGCTTCTGTACTTCTCTCTCAGGCAGCCTGCATCTCCTTCACGCAAATATGAAAATTCAATGAGGGCGGACTCATTAGTCCATTGTGATGTTTTTGGTGCTTTCATTTGGTAAGAAGTGACAAGACTATGGGTAAATCTATCGGTCACGAAAAAAATGGATGGACTCGATAAATGTTCAGTTTCATGCGTATCGGTTAACATCAGTCGCGCTGATTCGCTCCCTCTCCTGAGAATCAGCTTGTTCGCCACTGGGTGAGTTGGCACTCACACACACTCGCGGTGGAACGGATATTGAAAACCGTTTAAACGGTTCGATTCAACTGTTTCAACAAGTGAAGCATCTCAACACTTAAACTATTAGAATTGAAAATTCAAGTCAAGTCAAGTTTATTATTTGCAATTAATAATATGCTATTTGCAGATATTATATATATATATATATATATATATATATAGGGTGTCCATAAAGTCTCTTTACCATTTAAAACATTTATTAAAAGTGCACTTGATTAGATATTTTATTAATAATATGCTATTTGCAGATATTATATATATATATATATATATATATATATATATATATATATATATAGGGTGTCCATAAAGTCTCTTCACCATTTAAAACATTTATTAAAAGTGCACTTGATTAGATATTTTATTAATAATATGCTATTTGCAGATATTATATATATATATATATATATATATATATATATATATATATATATATATATATATAGGGTGTCCATAAAGTCTCTTTACCATTTAAAACATTTATTAAAAGTGCAATTGATTAGATATTTTACTCAGATTTGTTCTATTGTATTCAGTGTTTAAAAACACACACAGTGTTTATCATTACTGACCTTAATCAAAGGATTACTGATGCCATTGCCACAATTGATGAGGCTATGCTACAGCGAACATGGCAAGAAATCGAGTACCGTCTTGATGTGCTTCGTGCAACTAATGGTGCCCATGTAGAAGTGTATTAAAAGAGGTAAAAAAAACTTTAATAAATGCTGAATACAATAGAACAAATCTAAATAAAATATCTAATCAATTGCATTTTTAATACATTTTTGAAATGGTAAAGAGACTTTATGGACACCCTGTATATATATATATATATATATATATATATATACTTGGATGGATGGATATGATTAAAATGAGTACAGTAGTTCAGTAAACAGAAGCTTGGCTGTTTGATCCCCGCTCTCTACAAGTCATGTGTCATTGGGCAAGGCACTTCACACTAACATTGCAAGGTGCCAATGTTAGGTGGTGGTCGGAGGAGCCGTAGGCGCACACTGGCAGCCTGCCCCACTTAAGTATCTTACCGCCACCACAGCGTGAATGTGTGAGTGCATGAGTAATGCATCCATTCCATTGTAAAGCGTCTTTGAGTGTCTAGAAAAGAGCTATACAAATCTGATGCATTATTGTTATAGTGTGTACAATACAATTTACCCACGATCCTTCCCTGCAGCAAGATTTCTCTTTGGTACTTTATTCCTGCTAGATATTCTTCATGCATCCGCAGTTCCTTCCAGCTGGGACTTTTCCCTGCAGCACTATCATTTTACTTCCAGTATCTTGCTCCATACTAATTTATACCCCATCTGTACCTCCCTCCTTGCACGTTTTCCTTCAGCCTTACAGCCGCTATGTGACAGCGCAGTGGGTGGGAAAGACTGGCAGGTCGGGATCCCCTGTAAAACCCACTTTGCTCCACAACCCAAATATGGTGTCGCAAACTGTGGCAGTCTCATGGTGTATACACCCATACTCACACATTGTATAAATATACGGTAGTACATTCTGTACACACACACAATGCCTTGCATTTATATGGCACTGCTTCACACTTTCTTGCAGCGCATAGTCAACAATAAGTTGTGAGGAAATTCAATAAGTAAGTCATTGTTCAGTTTGGAGTTAAAACCTCCGCATAGTTCCTGAGGTGGAGTTCACATCCAAGTTTTGAAAAAACAAAAGTGGAATACTGGAGCCTTTCAAAGTCAAAAATAGTGCACTGCTAAAACTGTGTCAAACATTTCTGACATCTGGCAACCACCAGTATTTATTAATGACGATGATTATATTCTATCTTCAGAGTGATCATTCATCTTAATCAAGAAAATGCATCTCTTCTGCAGCAACACTCAAACCAGTGTAGTTGTGCCCCATTAAGAACAAAATATGTACTGTACCCTAATCCCATCATGAGCTCGGTACTCAAACTGAGCTCAAGAGAAGTTGTAAGGCATGACGCGGTCCGAATTTAGCCAAGGCCAAACCATGTGCTAGGCCGGGCAAACACAAGTTATTTTTCTGCTTGAGTGGCTGTGGCACTTCATCTGTGCAGCCTGACGTATTTGGCTGCATAGCCAGAGCTGGAAAATGTCCAACTTCAAATAGCTTCATGTTTAGAAATGACCTTATAAAAAGCAGTGTCAAATTTTGTGCGAAAATTCTACTAACGCTTCTAGTACAAGTCTTTGTAAAGACATCTTAACCAGTCTACTCAGAAATACTTAAAGGGGAAGTCAACCCAAATATTGTCTTTACAATAATATGGTGTACGTGCCCCAACTAGTCTAAACACAACATTCTGATTCATATTGTGTTTGTGGAATATGAGTTAAGCAGCAAAATGTTGCCGTTTTTATCAGTCTCTGGTCATTTTGAGTGAAAATGACACCACAGTTGGCAAAATGGCTGCCCTCCTAAAATAAGGTTACAATTTATGATTTTTTTCGCCTAGTTTAATATTCGACAATGTTTAGACTAGTGGGGATGCATAGAACATAGTATTGTCCAATAAATTTTGGGGTTGACTTCCCCTTTAAATTAAATTTACTAGACTTTTAATATCCTTATAGCCATATATTTTCCAACTTTATAATAACAAACATGGCTGGCCAAGACAACAACATTGACTGAGATTTTGATAGTCAAGAAATTGAAATATACATTTTTTTGACTCTATCTCAGTGAAATTGTGATAGCTGATAATGTAGCACATCTTTAGTTACCTTAAACATCTTTAACTACCTTTTAATGGCCTTAAACTTTGCAGTTTTGATTTAAAACCATCGAATATGTTAAAACCCCGCAGACCCCTTATTCAAAAAAAAAAAAAAACCTAATTTAAAATTTGTACATTATCTGCATGCAGTATTAAGGCCTAGATACACCAATCCGACGTTGGACAAATGTGACCGACGCCTACCCACTGTGGCGTCGGCCCAGACGTCGGCACGTCGCGTAGAAAAATGACGTAAATGTCATGTTTATTTTTAGTCTTGTTTACTCCCTGTCATGTTTTCCCCTTGTCTTGTCATTTCCTGTTTTATTGTGAAAAGTCTGACTCCTCTCGTTTCTGGTCACTTGCCCTTCCTCGTGTGGTGTCCGTGTCAACCCTGATTGTGTCCACCTTTCCCCATTACCCTCATGTGTCATCCAATCAGTGCCCTCAGCCAGGTGTGTCTTGTTATGTCATTAGTGTTGGTGTATTTAGTCGGTTGTCTCCCCCCTGTCTGTGTCGGTTCATTTTTGCTGTTGCAACTGTCGTAAGTCTTTCGCCACGTCACGCTGACCTCTTCGCCTGATCAGGATCCATGTCATGTTGTTAGTCTCGCCTTAGTTGTTTTGTCATGTTTAGCTTCATGTTTTGTTAGTTCAGTTTATTTTGTATTTTGAAGTTAGGTTTTTTTTGATTAGATATTAAAACGTCTTTTTGGACTGCACCTCTGCCTCCTTGCCCTGCCTTCCCGCATCTGGGTCCTAAAGCCCCCATCTTACTGACAGTAAATACACACCGCACCGACTATTACGTACCTTCAGCACATGCGTGAGCAGTAATTCCCCTCTGTATCATCAGCGGCGGTAGTCATTATTCCTAAAGGCAACCGGCAACCTCTTTACGGGGGCGGGATATAAAAACGTAAACAACTCATACCGGTGTTGACAGCAGCGTAGGGCGAAAACGCGGCGGCCAGCTGGTGAAGCGAAAACGGGCACTGGAACAAGCTTCGTCCCCTTCTCGTTCTTGAACGCATGGATTTACGCCGTTGTGGCGTATCCTGGACCCTGTCGACTCCTGGTTGCTACCGATCGTCGGTTCACCCGAAAAGCTTCGGCCGTGCTGCCCTCGCAGTGCCGACCTCCAGCCTCTGAAGGAGCTTCCTCGAGACCGCCGGACGGAAGGGCCGTGCACCCCTGCTGCTCCCACAAGGATCGCGCTGTTAAATGCGCGGTCATTGACAAAGTTTTTCCTTTCCAACAACTTGGATTTCCTCTGCCTGACGGAGATCTGGACAGTCGCTCGTGAGTCCACCGCTATGATTGAATTACGCTCCGAGGACGTCGGGCCGAGGTGGAGGAACGGTGACTATTTAAAAAAATATATATATATATATTATGTCAACGATGTTTTTTTAAACGACTTTGCAAATCTTCTTGCTGAAATCATGTTGAAATATGATCATTAATATTAATATTCACGTGTGCTGTCCTGAAAAAACATAAAGTTGAGTTGAGTACTGTTTACCCGCGTTGTCACTTGCTCTTCTTCTTCTTTCGCTAATTTACAGCCAATCACAGTGATCAAATGCCCCAGACGCCGATTCAACATGTTGAATTTCCTTTAAAGGCCCCCCCCCGACGTATTCCAACTCGATCCGACTTCACGACTAATTATTCTAATTTATACACTGATCAGAGGGCGCATGCCGTCGGCCCAACGCTGTCCGACTCCCGACGTCGGATTGGTGTATCTAGGCCTTTACCTCAACTCAACTGCAGCACTATTTGTATGAAACAGTGTCATTCCTTCTGGGTATGTCAGTGCTGCACAGTGAATCTGTGAAGTGAGCATGACTTATATTACATCAAGCATGATCCCAAATGGGAGCCATTTTAACTTGCTTTCCAAATGTTCTGCTGTCTAATTTGTCCCCTCAAGGACAATTCTGGATTCCAAAAAGCCTAAAAGCACCTAATGCAAGCCAGGGAGCTTCTGTAAAGATTACTGCAAAAATGCCGCCAACCAGGATTGTTCAATCAAAGACTGTTTGGTGATGTTGATGACTGCATCTTTTAGGCGGTGAGCGCAATTTGCCGTGAGGTGGCAAATGACTTGAACTGTCATGGACTTGTACGAACTTGTATGCTTTGTGCCAGCCTTATGAGTCCTGTGTCTTGTTCTGCAAAGTGAGAGCAGTAATGCCCACTGGCCTGCCACAGTTTAAGATTGTGCTGTCAAAAAGTCTACATCTCCACGAGTTTTAATAA
The DNA here is from genome assembly GCF_051991255.1 of Vanacampus margaritifer. Lineage (NCBI taxonomy): Eukaryota > Metazoa > Chordata > Actinopteri > Syngnathiformes > Syngnathidae > Vanacampus > Vanacampus margaritifer. The sequence continues at coordinate 23,568,523 of NC_135437.1, read as the reverse complement.
GCTTGAGATTTTTGTACAAACTGTTCCTGACGCTTCTTTTTTTGTCTCGTGTTGCCACATTTCAGAATAATGAGTTCCATAATTGATTTTTTTTCAACCGTTGATGTTACTTTGCGCCCCTAAGCCATCAAGAACAGCCTCTTCTGTTTTCACAATAGACACTCTTATAAGCATTATATAATGCTGACTTAGCTGGCGGGGGTATTACAGCCAAGGTCTTGATGGAGGGCATGAGCACAGAGGCCTTCCGCCTCAAACTGAAATCCACCCTCTAGACTTGTCCAAAACACTCAGCTGCCTGTTAAAACCAGAAGGTGGATCAAAGAGCTTCCTTCATTAGATGCGTAAACTTCTCTTATTTTCTTTTAATTTCCTCCAACGCCGTATCCTTCTGAGTGGTGCCTATAGGTAGTAACCCTTGCATAAGTTTGATATTCGTGCATGTGTGCGATGACAGTGAAGCGTGCGGTGGTGACCAAGAGCCTCAGAGCTTGCGAGCTTCCTCCGTGAGCATTACTATGTTTTCTGCTTTAGTAGAGATTAGCCTGTCTGCACACAACACTGTAAATCGCCCTTTGACTCCTTTCATATCATATGAGCACGGCAGTGTGGTAGTAGTCTATATGAATCATGTCATGCCATGTCACATTAGCTACCTTTATGTTCACCATTGCAGGGTTTCCGCGGACCCCCAGCCATGTCAAAGTGACGGATGGATGACAGCCTCGCATCCTTTAAACATGTCAAGGACCATCAACAAGCATATAGATGGAATGACTCAATGACATCGGCTGTTTTTAAAGGTGAAGGTTATATGAGTCATGTCAACTTATACAAATGTGAACAAGACAGACTGCCTTTAAATTTTTGAATATTTGCAGGACAGAGAGGATTGCATCAAACTTTACAACCACCTAGAATAATCCCAAACCAGGGATGTGATTTTTCCGCTAATTCGTGGAATTCCGCTTTTTTTATCTCTCCCCCCCCCCCCCCCAAAAAAAAATTCCGATTTTCTTTTTTCTTTTTTCTTTTTAGTAGTTCATTGTGTATGCACATGACTCCGACAGATAACATCTTCTGCTATAACAAAGACATTTGTGGTATGCTCTAATATGAGTTACTTTTCATTTGGTCATGATACAATTATTTGTTCATGAAATTTGAACTCTTCAACATTATTTATGTGTTAACTTAGTAATCACATTAGTTAGATATGATGATATTCTCAGTGATAGTTTTTAAAAGCAAAGGCAGTCCAATGTTTTTGAATGTGACTGATTTTGAGTTGACTAAAACTGCCATTTTATATGGGATAGTTCAATATACATTGAAAATTTATGCTGTTGTTTTGTCTATTTCTTTGTCATGTGAGTGCATTGAAAGTACTTAAAAACACGGAAAACCCATGAGCTCCCTGGACCTAGCTGGGTGCCAGCGGCCCCCAGACCCCCGGCTAAATCTTCAGATAATTTCACTTTGGTCAAATCACATCCCTGCCAAACAATGTGTATTTTGAAATATTTGAGGCGGAAAAATCAAGGAATGGATTTGGCTTCATAAAGCCCAAATAATTTCTTAAAATCAAAAAATATGTTCTATCACATCAACGTATATTTTCTTTTAATAAATAATAATTTTCTTTAAACTGCGACATTGCGTCATCACTGGAGGAGTATCCTGCATATGGTGTCCAGATGAACGCGTACGGGGCACGTTTTGAAATCTTTCCACTCTGGAGCCCGGTTTCAAAAGTTTCAAGCTCTGAAATCGCGCCATCGTGTGGACAAACGGTCTAAAAGGTAAGAAACTTGTGAGGATACATTGAAACGGGACCTACGTTTGCACTGCTATACTGCATGACAACAACAGGGACCGTCATGTATTTCATCTTCTTACAATTTGGCAGCTTATTACAAGGACACAAGGTTAGTGTGAGAAAACAACACATCTGTACTTTGATTCCAGTTCATCTTACATCTTTTTTTCAGACAAATACAGAAGCACTGTATAGCAAGCTCCACTCAGTTTGCCGCAGATCAGACCCCAAAGGAAGATGCCAAAACGGGCTGCAGTATACCATACTTTGATCTCCATTCAGAATCTTTCATGGTGGAAATATGTACACATCTGTTGAGTGTTTTTTTTTTTTTTTTTCAGGAGAGCTCAGTATTGTTCATTCGATTTGACATCATCATTGCTCTCCTTTTTTTTAAAAAAAAATAAATAAATAAAAATGTTTCTTTTTGTTGTTTTTTTTCTCTCTTTTTTTTATATATACTCATATATATATACATATACACACATATATATATATATATATATATATATATATATATATATATTAATTTTTTTTGTATGTGGGTGAGCATGTGCATGTGCGTGCGTGTGTGCATGTGTGTATTCATCAGTTCACCTAAAGCCCATTAAAAAAAAAATCCCATACTAATAATATAATATAATAATAAATTGCCAAATGCAGAAACATCAATGTAAGTTATCACGATGTAGTGGCTCTTGCTAACAGACAGAATTAAGTAACCAGAATTAGGTTAAAAAATTCTGTTGAGTGTTTTAAAATGACCCAAACTGTACTGCTTGGTAAAACTAAGGTGCATTTAATAAAAGTGCTGCCTGCTCAAGTACTGTGCATTAGGATCATAAATATTTCTCAGTGCTAACACTCGTATGGCCATCCTGAACACTATCAACATTTTAAATGTTTAGAACACTAATGAACTGGATAACAGTTATGCAATTCCTCACATGGGTGGCAAAGTTCTCACAAGACCACATCTGATGCTTTCTGGCTAAAACCACTTTTGACGCAATACATATACAGACGCTCCCCTACTTACAAACATTCGAGTTACGAACAACGGTACATACGAACATTTCTGCGCGTACAGTATGTCGAAAAATGTTCGGAAAGAGATGCTGTAAGTTAGATTTTGTATTGCGCGTAGTGCTTCTTTCCGCCGCTAATACCGACGATTGGCGCTGTGAGAGCTCATTGGAGGCTGAGCAACGTGGCGAGGAGGAGGAAGAAGAAACGCCGGTTCCCATGAAGGAGGAAGTAACTTTTGAAGCCGATTCCAGCGACGACGAAGAATCTCTCATGATATAAAATCCTCCTCCTCCTCCATCATCTCCTTAAGCATCGAGTACATCTTCCAAAAGTAAGTTAAACTTCATTTTATTTATCTTATTACGTACATGTACATACTGTGTGTGTGTCTTTCGCTCTCTCTCTCTAACATACGTAGTACAGTACAGTACTGTACGTATTCTCTCCATTTTATTAAGTTTTTTTCAGTACAAACCAATGCAGGTTACTTGTACAAGCCTTAAACATACTTATATAAACCTTCAATATACTTATATAGGCTTTAAACATAAATTATAATACAAAATATAGCACTGAAGCAACTTACGAACAAATTCACCTTACGAACGATCGTCCGGAACGTAACTCGTTCGTAAGGTGGGGAGCGTCTGTATGTATCATTTGAACAGCAGCTGGTTGGTGAATGGTGAGATTCCACAATGTCAACACATACAGTCAAAAATGCATAGTGAGAAGCAGCACAAGATAGATTGTCCATTTCGCATGTCACCATAATAATCATAAGTTGAGGCCAAAAGCCGAAGCGAATTAATAGTACAGCAAGGTGGGTTTCATGAGAGAGGGAAGCAAATGTGATTAGTTATAGATGTCAACAACAATGTGAAACATGCAACATTTCATTAAGTATTACAGTATGTTGGGACATGGCCTAGTTTTTGGCAGCCCTGTGTAAGAATGACTGTACGCTGCAAGAAATTAGTTTGTTCCCTTCAAGGAAGTTACCACTTGATGAAAAGTGTAAGGCAGCATTGAATTTTTGGCAAGTGCGTGTTTTGGGAAATTAGAATATGTTTGTGGTTCAAGTTATTGTCTGTGCTGGAGGAAAGGACATTATACAGACAGACTTAGTTTTACTGTTTGGAAGAGAGGCGTGTTGTGATTTGTCAGGCAATGGGGTGGATATAGCGGAAGGTGGTGTGACGATCAATGCTTTTTAATGTTTATCAAATTCCTCGGTTTGCTGGAAGATGAAAGGCAATCAATGACTGTGAAAGTCTTGATGTGAACGGGGTAGCAATTGCGAGTCTATAAGCTTTGGCAGGTACAAAAGCCTATAAAGCGTTTAAAAATCCTGAAATAAGAAATTATGCAATGGTGGTTTGTTTACAGTTTGCATACGCATCTAATATTCACACATTTTATTGTATCGTGTTGCTACCTACAGTATCGCTGACTTTGATGCACAGAAATTGTACATACAGTATCTAGAGAAGTCACAAATACTGCAGCGGTTCAACTGCCGGACTTTCATGCAGACATTACGGGTTCAGTTCAGTTCATGCTCAGTAAAGCTGCATGGCTATCTGTCCAAAAGCCACAATACGATATTATCACAATATCATGGGGATGTTGGCGATATTTAAAAAAAAAAAAAGGGAAAAAAAAGCTTACAATACTGTATAAAATCTCACAATATTGACAGAAAAAAAAGCTCATTAATTAAAAATTTGTGGGGGGGGGGGGGGGAGCACAATATTGTGGTTATGTACATAGCAGTAACAAAGAAATAGTAATTTTGCTGTCATGTGCTTCTTATGGCTCAGCGGCACAAAGCATCATGTCATGGCCTATGGAGTTCACCGTGATTTGTTCGGCTGAAACGGGCAAAAAGTTAAGTTTTTGGACAAAGATGTTGAAAAAGATTTGCTGATATGACTGATTTACAGGAGTGATAACTGCTGTATGTCCTGCTAAAAAATGGTTTTGTCTACGTCAGCAAAAATCAGACCTGGTTTTCTCTTTGGACATTTAATTTGCTTGTGTGTGCGTGCGTGCACAATTGCATGTAAATGTCTCATCTATACAATGCTAATTATCTGAGGTCATAATTATACATATAGTTTAACATTTACTGCAATATACATAAGCAACCTAGGACCTACAATACTGTAACTAGTAGCACTTAGTATTGAGGCACTTACTTGCTAATGCACACACACTTTGTGAATCAAGTCAATTTGTGGAGGAACTCCAACTTGTTGCTTAAAATTAAACTGTGCTTCAACATGCACGAATGGGAAAATGTTACTGTCGGTTCTAAAGATTCTTTGCCATGATTTTGGATTTCTTCAAGAGATTGCTGCTACTATATATGGTCAGTTGGAGGCGTTTGGAAGCACATCTGTTGTGAATGTTTAGAATATAGCAAAGTTACAATGGTGAGAATCGGTTTAAAAATGTTGGACCGAGTAGCACTTCAAAATAGTGCGAGGAATAAATAGCGGAATAATAAAGTTGAAGGTAGAAAAACATATGTGAAGGCCTCGGCCATTACCTTATTTGCTCCCAAAAACATACTTATACTTTTTTTCTATATATTTTTTATGCTAGACTCTAGCATAAAAAAATATAGCAGCTAGAGCATACAGAAGGCTTTGATGCCATCTCTGACCTGAAGAGGTGTCTTAAAGCAGTGGTAGTTATTACAAAAAACAGTCAGCAGGTGGCAGCAGAGTATACGAGATCAACCAGGGCCCTGTTGCAAAAAGCTCCTTTCCCAGGTGATTTGAACAGGTTTGTGAATAATGATAAAACTTAGCTATATTCTAATGCTAATTGCTGCAAAACGGAAACAGATACAAATATACTTTTTTTCCTGAGAGAGCTCAATATATATATATATGGTCAGTTGGAGGCGTTTCTCAATGACAATGAGGCTTAGACGTGCAATGGGCGGGGCATTTTAGAACAGGTGAGTTTTAGCAACACTCATTACTTACTGGCAGAGGTGGCCACTTCCCTCAAAAAAATACACAGACTGAAGCAGGTTTATATCCGTCGATGGGGGTGAGTACAGGCCGTCCCTCTCGTTACGTGTATTTTTACGAGGCTTCGCGTCCTCAAGCATTCGCTGAAAATATGTTCGCAAACCGGCGAAAGGTGGCTATCGTTGGCGGAAATTGAAGGTACAACAGGTGTCTGCGCGTTTTATAAATACAGATCCTTTTTTTTTCTACTCACACGCACTCTAAATTTTAGTACTGATGAATTTAGAACCTGCTCTACACACTCTTTGATAAATGAGGCCCCAAATCACCTTTAATCCTGAACAGGATAAGCGGAAGAAAATGGAAAGCCGGATGGACAGACAGGTATCTAAGTGGGGCCTTGACATTATCAAAAGAATGGCAAAAGTAAGCCCAAATTTTTATACTGGGAAGATTTATTATAATTAATAATGTGACTATATTGCATATAGGTTAGGATCCAAGCGAGCCAAACCGGTGGTGACTGGCGAATCCAATTCCATTCAGACCAATGTTCTTTCAGACTAAATATTAACATACATCTTGCATTAGCATGATTATTTCCCAAGAGAATTTGAAACAGACCGCATTAATTGAAGCTGTAAAAGGGTTGCAAATGTGAACCTACTGGCACCTCATGCATACAATGACACTGTTACATTCAGTAACATGGTCTTATACAAAATTAGAACTTGTCCCATTGCCATTCTGTATTGTTGATTTAGACAATTTGCATATCAAGTTAATCCAATATCATCAACAAACCATTGAACTCAAATATTTGTATCCGTTTTTTTTCCTGCTCATTCAAAGTAAAAACAATTGCATTGGATGTTGACAAATACCAATTGTGGAGAATTGTTGTGACAATGAGCCACTCTGCACTTTTTCACTTCCATCCGCCCCTCCTGCCAATAACAGCTGCCGTCAGCACTGACAAAAAGTCTGCAATCAATACAAATCAGAACAAAGAAAACAGCAAAAAGGCACAGACACATCTTACAGCTGAATAAGTAGACGACTAAATCCAAAAAATAAAGAAGAGTAATACCTTGCAATTGCTTTTCCTGCACTGTACTATATCACAATGATGAAAAAAAAAACATTTAATAACTTGTGAGGCATGAGAATCATAAGTACTGGAAGGCTCAGTTGGCTAAGTATGGGAGAATGGTTCTCTGTGATGGTGATGAGAGATCATCATCCTGTAAATGGAAATAGTCTGTGGATTTTGTAGCAGCTTGTGCCACATCGGGGCCACTAAGCCCCTGCAGGGAGTTTATATTGGCCAGAGATCTTTCATTTGCCAATAACTGATTGGCAAGAAAGTCATACGTGCCCTGAGGGGATTCAATTGATGCAAAATTGACCAAACCTAAAACCTTGATTGACTAAAAGATATAAGACTACGGCAATTTTCTTTAGTGGCCTTTGGTCATTTTGGTCACACACAAGAAACAACTTGTGCCTGCAGGCTATAAATAAGACTACTCTTTCCCCTATGTTTTCAAGTAGGATTTTAACCATTAGACATAGAATTGAAAAAAAAACTACTGCTGCGCATTGTTCTGACTTCTAATACCTACTAATTGTCTCATGGTGAATTAGTTTCACTAAATTGGTCAAAACAAAACAGAATAAGAAACCATAAAAATGTTTTAACCTAATTCTGGTTACTTAATTCTGTCTGTTAGCGAGAGCCACTACATCGTGATAACTTACATTGATGTTTCTGCATTTGGCAATTTATTATTATATTATATTATTAGTATGGGATTTTTTTTAATGGGCTTTAGGTGAACTGATGAATACACACACGCTCGCACGCATGCACGCACACACATACGCACATACACATACTCACCCACATACAAAAAAAAAATATATATATATATATATATATATATGTGTGTATATGTATATATATGTATATATATTTTAAAAATAATAATAATAATATATTTTTTTTAAAAAAAAAACATTTATTAAATTTTTTTAATTTATTTGTTTTTTTTTAAAAAAGGAGAGCAATGATGATGTCAAATCGAATGAACAATACTGAGCTCTCCTGGAAAAAAAAAAGAAACCATAAAAATGGGGTGAACAAAAACAGATAAAGTAAAGGGATCGGGGTGGAGAGTGACAAGTCCAAACAAGGGACTCAACAGTTGTTTTGTTTTTTTGAATGAATCGATAAAGACACGTCGGCGGTGAAGGCCAGTTGATCCATTTGAAAGGATGTGCAGACAAATAATATCAAAATCTAACCTGCCACGTTGTGACCATGATTCAAGTGAGAAAAAAAAGACTTGAAACGACCTTTCTTATGAAGGTTGCAGTACGCTAGTCAAAGTGCTTTAGTGGAAAGTGTGATTGTAGTTCGGCTTTGGCTGTGTGAGCATCACAGAAAAGCCTGCGGAAGCATGTGAAACACAATCGTTCCCCGTCAGCAGCAGGTCAGCAATGTTTTCAGCACCAAAATAGGCTTTTGTTGTCAACGCTTGTATCTGTAGTCAGGAGTGCTGCCTGGTTTCTGTCTCACAATAACCCTTTCGTATGTGGCAAATGGATTATCACTGTCGGGCGGAAACCGCATGTCCAATTTTGGTCAATTTCATATTTTTTTCACAAACGTGTCACTCAAACACAAACAAAAATCGAACCTAATGTTTTGTTCAAAATGGCCACCACGTAGGGGTACGCCAAATACAGGGTGTACCTTTTTAAAGTCGAATTCAAAAGTCTCATTTTTGTCATGTTGAAAATCAACCCCAAAATGCCTAAAAATTCAAATGAGTAATGTTGAATGTGTCATTGGTACTGAATGCTGAATGGTCAAAAAAAATTGTAATTTGGTGGGGAAATTCATTTTAGGAATGAGAAAAATAATAGGCCTGAATAGCGTGAATTTTTGGAGTGTGTTGAATTTGGAATAATATGAATCAGTGAATGAATGTGGAAGAAAAGTGCTTAGAATTTGCGAATTTTGGGGTGTTTTTTTTTTAAAGAATATTACTGCGAAAAATGTTACATTTTTAGAATGTGTGAATTTTTCGAATATTAAAAATTCTTCCCAAGATTAGAATGAGCTCAATGTTTTGAATTTCAAATGGGAACAATGAAAATGTAAATGTTGAATCTGCCATTGGGAAAGAATGGTGCATGGTTTAAAAGTTTGAATTTTGCGAAAACTGAATTTTTGGATTGAGAAAAATGGAAGCACATCTGTTGTGAATGTTTAGAATATAGCGAAGTTAGAATGGTGAGAATCGGTTTAAAAATGTTGGACCGAGTAGCACGTCAAAATAGTGCGAGGAATAAATAGCGGAATAATAAAGTTGAAGGTAGAAAAACATATGTGAAGGCCCCAAAAATGCTCCCAAAAATGTATAATAAATGTTCTATTTTAAATATTGCCATGCTCCCAAAAACATACTTATACTTTTTTAAAATATTTTTTTATGCTAGAGTATACAGAAGGCTTTGATGCCATCTCTGACCTGAAGAGGTGTCTTAAAGCAGTGGTAGTTATTACAAAAAAGCGGCCAGCGGGTGGCAGCAGAGTACAAGAGATCAACCAGGGCCATGTTGCAAAAACCTCCTTTCACCATTGTTTTGAACAGGTTTGTGAATAATGATAAAACTCAGCTATATTCTAATGCTAATTGCTGCAAAACGGAAACAGATACAAATATACTTTTTTTCCTCTTTTTTTTCCTGAGAGAGCTCAATATTGTTCATTCTGTAATCTTACCGATTCGACATGTCATCATTATTGCTCTCTCTTTCTTTTTTTTCCTCTTTTTCTTTTTTTTTGTATGTGCGTGAGTATGTGCATGTGTGGGTGTGTGGGTGCATATGTGCGTGCGTGTGAGTGTGTGCTCATTAATTCACCTAAAACCTATTAAAAATCCCATACCCGTTCACCTAACCGAATAATTCAGAATCGACTTTTTTTCCTGTTGAAAGAAGAGAGTTAAATCTTTTTTTGGTAGGTTCCATGTTTTTATAGCAATAGAACACAATATTCTGTGGGCCTTGCAAAATCAGTCAAAATCCACTAAACCAGCCGGGAGCGAAGGGGGTTGCTTCAGTGAAAATGGCTGGGAGTGAATGAGTTAAATAATGCAATGTTTAATAACCGGAAAAACAGTATATGTTGAAAAATAATGGTTTTGGAGAAGCAAGGATTCCGCCCGACAGCGACGATATGAACCAAATTCCTTGAAAAAGGATTCAAGCTTTGGGGACTTACTTACTGTTACCCCATAGAGACAAACAACTCATCGGCGGCACACATCCTTTGGGTGTTGATAGCACAAAAGCCCCAATGACATCATGAGCTTGAGGCTGTCCTTGCCACTGGTTCGCAGCCATCCGAGATTAACAGCTTGACCCGCATGCTGTCTCAGGGATCTGAACAGCCTCATCCAGATGACTGACAACCACAGGCTCAATCCAACAAGAACATTGCACTGATTGTGCAGAGACACAATAGTTGTGCATGGAACTGACAGAGAGGAGTGAGGGCAGCAGAGTAATTTGCTGGATTGACTTAACGCGAGTGGGAAGCAATAAACCTCACCACCAAACACACACACACACACACTGACTACAGCATTTATACAGCAGGTTAAAGCAGCCGCCTGCACCTCTCTCTCTTCCTCCTCATAGTCTTCTCCATCACTCTGTTCATCACTATCCAAACCGCAGGATGAAACAGCCATTGACTTTTATGAACGGAGATAATCAAGCAATGAGGTTGAAATGAGTTTGAAATGTGACACCCTTTGATGGAAGTTAGATAGAAAAGGCACTGTTTGCTGATCAGAGTGTTCAAGATATTACATATTTAAATACCTGCATTGTTAAAACTGAAGCAGGGGAAATTATAATTGAAATCATTATTACTCCTGGCAAGATTCAGCATCACTGAACACACGGGTAAAGATAAAAAAAAATAAAACAGAAATATAACCGAGCAGAGGGGGGAAGGTAAATGATGAACAAGGGGGACAATAAAGTAGTTCAAAGGGTTGCACGCAGACACTTTATAGGCGTAGGTTCTGACCTGCAGGCATTCAAGGGCGTAAAGAGCAGCTCTTGCTCTTAATCAAACTTAAAAGGCAAAATGCTCGGCAGGCCTTGGCTACGGGGGCAGGCAGGATGATGCATCAAGTTTGCATCAAGGTGGGAGCTTTCTCTTTCTGTGGTAAAAAAAAAAAAATACAGATCCTCATCCCTGCTTAATCAAGGCTGATCTGCATAATTAAAGATGAATCACTTTAAAATTACCACTCAAATGATAAACAGCTTGTACCCCGGAAATGTTCATGACCACCTGTCAACCTTAAATGAACGCAGTGACTCATCACTCATATCTAAGACTAAAGGATTCTAAATATGCCATGTATAAAATTAATGTTTAAAGAGATAGATCGGGATTGATTAAGAAAATCAAGGAGGTTATGAACTTAGTTTAAACAAACATATTACTGCAATCAAGAGTGACATGATCTGGAAAGGTACAGCGACATTATTCAATATAACACACACACACTTTGTTGTTTGTCTGTGAATTTCCAACAATGCTTGATTTCGCACCATTTAATCTACTTCAATTGTCAAGCTGTCCTGACACTCTCGAGTGAGTCCCCACTAAAGAGACAAAACAAAACAAAAAAAGTTGGGGAACTAGAATTTGCGTATAAATACTTTTGTAGTGTGGACTTGCAAAAGAAATACAGTCATACCTCGGAGTTTGCACAGAATTTGTTCTTACAAAGTGTTCAAAGTCCGAATTGTTCAACCTCCGAAAAAAAAAAATCCTTAGGAAATAATGTAAATGTAATTAATTCATTCTCAAGCTCCGAAAACAGAAAATTCCTATTTCAATTTCTATTTGTTTTTTACATTTACAGTACAGTACAGTATTTAAACAATAAAAAAATACCTTACCTTTTTTGTTGTGGTGTAATGGCATCAGTGGATGATAAATGCTATGTTAATGCTAGCTTTAGTTCAGTGTTGAGTTTGTGTATTTTACATTAGGCATATTGTTAGACTACTAAGCGATCCTTGCGTGCGTTAACGTCAGGCACGTTGTTGAACAGCTAAGAGGGGTCCATGTGCCAGTATTTATAGAAGTAGTCTGTTGGTAGTTACAACGGCGTGATAATCATAGTCGTGATAGTCAGACGTCACGTAGTGCACATGAGTTAAGCGGGTGTTACACACTGTTAATACAGAAGCTTATAGAAATGGAATAAGTCACTACGGAATCAGAAGTAACGTTAGTCTGTCTTGGTCCTGCTAATAGTTAGTACCAGTTTAACAAACATGTAAGTTAAAAGTATGTTAGCGTTAGCTTGTGAATGACATAGGAGAGCAGTAGTTGTTTTGTTTGCCTGGCTAAAGAAATACACATCTTTAATTCACTTTTTGAACATTAACTGTTCATTTGGTGGTCAATCTGTGCTTTGTTCCATACTGTATTTAGTTTGAGATTGTCGCCGTATATAGTTTTACATCGTTAGTGTCATGTTTATTTTCAGTTTTGTTTACTCCCTGTCATGTTTTCCTTGTGTGTTCCCCTTGTCTTGTCATTTCCTGTTTTATTGTGAAAAGTCTACTCCTCTCGTTTCTGGTCACTTGCCCTTCTTCGTGTGGTGTCTGTGTCAACCCTGATTGTGTCCACCTGTGTCCCCATCACCCTCATGTGTCATCCAATCAGTGCCCTCAGCCAGGTGTGTCTTGTCATGTCATTAGTGTTGGTGTATTTAGTCGGTTGTCTCCCCCCCTGTCTGTGTCGGTTCATTTTTGCTGTTGCCACGTTCGTAAGTCTTTCGCCACGTCACGCTGACCTCTTTGCCTTTTCCGGAACCATGTCATGTTGTTAGTCTCGCCTTAGTTGTTTTTTCATGTTTTGCTTCAGGTTTTGTTAGTTCCATTTGTTTTGTACTTTGAAGTTAGCCTTTTTTTGATTAGATATTAAAACCTCTTTTGGACTGCACCTCTGCCTCCTTGCTCTGCCTTCCCGCATCTGGGTCCTAAAGCCCCACCTTACTGTCAGTTAGTGCGATATATGCAAATGAACTCAACGTGCTCTCATCTACATTACAGGGTATCTGTAAGGTGCAAAAATAAAAAAGTAATATTTGACAGATGAATCGATTGAAATAATCGTTAGTCGCAGCCCTCGCTGAGCCTGTCAACATTGAGAAGGTCCCAACACAGCTGAGCACTCGTAGCACAATTCTTCATTCATATCAAATGCACTGATTAAACACAGTTGTGTACTGATTTCAAGAAGAAGGCATTTGATTCCTCTGATTTCTTAGTGACAATTGCAGATTCCTAAGCAAACAAACTCTGTTGAATTGGTCTTTCAGCTTAAATTGCTCCCTGACCCTTGAGCTAAACTCACAAATGTAATACAAAAGCTCATTCAAATGTTCCTATACCTGACACTGTGCTTCTAATGTTATATTGTAACTCCAGTTTTGCTTGGCACAAGCAGAGTTCATTCAATTGAGATGTGACTGCGGGAAAAAGGCTCCGAAGCTTGACGAGTGCACACAGGGTAAAGGATCAGAGACACAGTATGACACATTAATCTCCATCCTGCTAGGAATCTGACACCCATGGAACACAACAGGTGGGAGAAGATAATTCAAACGCTTTGACTGAGCTGCGATCACATGATTTATAATACTTGCTACCCAATAATCAATAATCAAAAAATGAATGAATGAATAAAGAATAATGCAAACACAACAATTTGTGGACATTGCTGGGATTCATTCTTGGAAAATATTGTGGATGCACAGCCATTTCTGTAAGTGTATATATTTTTATAAGATTTATATTCATGCGTAGTAGGAATTTACCTTTTTATGTATTTATTTATGTATTTACTTGTTTACATATTTATTTATTTATTTATTTATTTTTTATTTTTGTATTTTATTCATTTATTATTTATTATTTATTTATGTATTTACACCCAACCTAAAGTCATGGTTTGTTTAAAATAAACAGCTGAAAACAGTGCAACATAAAGTAAACTAACTACCGGAATTAGTAACACAAACACATGATTAATGAATTGCAATGCACCACACAATGCATTCTGGGAAACTAGTGTAGATATGAACAATAGGTAGAAATGACAGCCCATGCCTATGGCAATGTTAAAGCTCGTTCGTTCTCTGGAGCGCATGCCCACTCATCAATGGTGAAATTAAGCAAATCTATTGTTATCTGCCTAGTTCTGAAAAAGCATCTGCCAGCGAACTGTTCTTCACTTCAGCCCCACTGTTACATAACAGGGATGCTAATTTACATAATATCTGCCACCCACATCCAATTTCTCGAGCCACTTTAAAGCCACGGCCACAGTCTGGCCGCCAGACTATTTTTTGTGTAAACACTACAGTGCAGAGGCGCTATCAAGAATAAACACCGGTGTGACACTCCTGCTATCTAATGAAAAGCAAAAGGTAAGCAGAGCTGCAATGAGTTTGTTGGATGCACAGAAACAGCATTAGCAAACAGCATATGATAATTAGCACATACTTGATTGCCAGGTAAAGTTGTTGATGTGAATAGTTTTCATTGAGCTTTAGTCACGGCTTTCAGGTGCCTTCTAAAACACAGGAAAATAATACGTGCTTGGTCCTGTTCCTGCACTTTGACTAGCAGGAAGCTTGGCAATGAAGAGCATCACAGACTGCGTTAAATCCAATCACAGCTACCACAGCCTTCCTCTGATATGGATCCAAAGATGGATGTGTTGATGGTAATGTTTGTCAATACGGCAGCCTGTCATCAGCTGCAATTGTGTCAGAGGAATTTTATTCACATCATCGAATTTTCTCACTGCGACTATTAACCTTCATGTCAATCTGAGCTAAAAAAAAAATCCCTAAACCAGCATGACCACAAGCCATGAGAGTTTTCTCACGCGTGCGTTAGGGGTGGCCGATATGATGATATTAGATCGTTAGAAGAAATGCAGGGCTCACGATTTTTGTGGAATCGTCTGATCGCGACGTAAAGCATTTCAGCACAATTCACAATTTGACCGTAAGCTCATTTTCTGCCACTGACTGAAAAAGACAGCCATGCAGCCTGCCCGTATTTGACAGACAATCAGTGTGGCAATATATATATATAAAATGTACAGGGTTTTTTTTGTTTTACAAGTTACCCGTCCATGCCAGAACACAACACGCAAACGTGCCTAGCTTATCAAAAAAAAAAAAAGTCTGTTGCATTCAAGGCCCGTTCAGACCATCGGAAACTACACAACCCACGAGTGGCCACTTCCATAAGGTCAAAAAGGACCTGCATATCAGACTCGCGGTGTATTTTCATCAACAATAAAGTTTTGCATGGTTTATAGATTATGTTTGTGCACAAAATGGTTAAAATAGTAATAAAAAATGTATTTTGTTAACAGTACCAAGTTTTTTAAGGCCTTCTACTGTTAAAGCCGCGAGAGTGGATGAGTCATTTGATTTTGTTTTGACTAATTCTTGGTCTCTTAGCCGATTAAATTCATCACGTGACGTGGGCCTCGTAGCATGTACTGGAATTTTATTCAAGCATTTATGGTTGACGCAGATTCGCGGGAGTTATGAAATAAATGACGCGATTGACGACAGCACGGGAGGAATTCGAATCAGTGTAACAAGTCGACAGTGACACACTATTAAGAAATATGTTTGTAGACAATGAGGATGTTGAAAATGTTGGATGACCATGAAACGGAATGGACAAATCGATCCCCCGAGGTTATTACAACTGCGCTCCAGTGTTGAAGGTAAATATATATGGAGTTATGTACCATGCGACATTTGTTTGTTGATTTAAAACAAATGTATTGAAGGTTTATAATAATCAACTAATGTTTGTGTGAACGCCACAAGTGTAAGCTTTGAAATGTTTTTGGAATTACGCTTCAGAAGCTGAGCTATCAATTATTTTTAATATTGTTGAATTTCCAGGAAAACAGGTTTTGGGGTGTGACTCAAAAGTCACCCATAGGCTTTAGAGGCATGTTTTGCCATGCGGTTTGCCAAGCGCAAACCAGTTGAGACAAACCAGTTGGGACTCATCACTGAAAAGTAGGACTGTCCGGTCTAAATCCGGACGTCTGGCCACCCGATGGCACCCACATGGGTTGTTAACTTGTTACAATATTGACCAAAGGTGCTGTTTTGAATAAAGTACACTACAGACGCTCCCCTACTTACGAACATTCGAGTTACGAACAACGGTACATACGAACATGTCTGCGCGCATGCGCGCATGTAAAAAATTGTTCGGAAAGAGATGCTGTAAGTTAGATTTTGTATTGCGCACCTTTTTCCAAGTACTGTAGTGCTTCTTTCCACCGCTAATACCGACGCTCGGCGCTGTGAGAGCTCACCCAGCATTGGAGGCTCAGCAACGTGTCGAGGAGGAGGAAGAAGAAGAAATGCCTGTCGCTCATAGATAAAGCCATCGCACTCTTCGAGCAGCAAGACCCAAATATTGAACGTTGCACAAAGGTTGCAAATCAATTGAATGATGCCATACAGTGCTACCGCATCATTTATGATCAAAAAATAAGAAAACTGTGCAATCGTAGTTAGATCGCTTCTTTCGGCCAGTTTCTAGTAAATCCTCCAAGGAAGATACTCATCAACCCTCATCTTCTTCTCCTCGACCCTCAACTTCTTCCTACATTGAAGTTACGGAGGAGGAAGTAACTTTTGAAGCCCATTCCAGCGACGACGAAGAATCTCTGATGATATAAAATCCTCCTCTTCCTCCTCCTCCATCATCTCCTTAAGCATCGAGTACATCTTCCAAAAGTAAGTTAAACTTCATTTTATTTATCTTATTACGTACATGTACATACTGTGTGTGTCTCTCGCTCTCTCTCTCTAACATACGTAGTACAGTACTGTACGTATTCTCTTTAAACATAAATTATAATACAAAATATAGCACTGAAGCAACTTACGAACAAATTCACCTTACGAACGATCGCTCGGAACGTAACTCGTTCGTAAGTTGGGGAGCGTCTGTACTTGAAAACGTAACTCTGACTTTTGTTATTGTTTTGCTGCTTAATAGTTCATATTCTTCTTTGCAAAAGGTATTTTTCATTACAGTGTTCATTTTCACAAACTAATAAGAGTATTCTTACTAGCCTAGTATTTATTCAATACCACTCTAATTTAATATATATTTCATATTAATTAAAATAAATCACGATAAAATCAAAATCGTGATTTTTATCATAAAAAAATCGTGATATTCAATTTTTGCTAAATCGCCCACCCCTAGCGTGCGTTCTCATTCAAACAGGTCAAGGGTGGATCTCTCTGTTGTAATGTCATGGGATACTTTAAATCAGCAAAGTAACTTCTCAGTGAACGTTCTGACATGTTCTGACAATGTAGTTAATGATTATTAATGACCACTGTTTCCTGCAGCCTCTAGATATCGTAGCTGCAGAGTGGAGGGAATGGCATTTTCATTTCTTTAAGAAAATTAATTAACTGGCTGGAGTCCTAAAGATAAGCTATAAGCAACATTGCTCTGCGATGTGAAGTCAATACTAGAAAATGAATAGCAAATGTATTATTATTTGTGTAAATTTCCATGTAACTCACTGCACAGCTGAAGTTTCCAGTTACATTTTCCCAACGTCCAACATTCTAACAATGCAAGACGACCCCCAAAAGAAGACTACTTGTTAGGTTCCCCCTCAGAGTAACTCAGCATAAGCAGTGCTCATGCTGGCAGGCATAATGCAGCAAAGTGGAGCTCCTGCTGTTCATTACGTACTCGAATACTTTCGAGTAAGGCATAAAGTGACTTTTTTTTTTTAATGGTTCTTTAATGATGCTTAATTTTCCGCTGAGACTGTGGAAGCAGCACAGCAAAGAATCCTAAAAATAATAAAAGTATTTTGTAGCTCACCAAACACGTGTCGAGAATTTGTGGTGTCAAATAGCCAGTGCTGCACATAAACACAATCATTACTCATTGTTTTTCTATTTTATTATTATGATTATTATCATACCTTAACCCTCACTCTCGCTGAACTCATCTTATACTTGGATACTGGATTTCAGTATTGGTCAATAATTTTGGCATAACTCATCGGTGTGAGCTTTAAAAAAAAACAACAACAACATTGCTGCTTGCCTTATTCATTTTCCTGTTAAGGGTGTACGAGGCACACCTCATGTGAGAAGATGACTGCTTGAAATCCACACACCCCAGGAGGTTTCACAACTTTAATTTAATTTAAAATGACCCTTTCTGACAGCCACTCTCCTGTTCTCTATTAACCTTCACAAATTCCCACCCTAAATAGATATCCTGGTATATTTCTTTTCAGTCAAATCAGAAATGCAATATCCCGTATGTTGGAAATAAATTAGACAGAGCAGGTCAACTCTCATCCTGCTATAACGAAAAATGCAAATGACTTCAATCTGTTTCAAATGGGAGTGGTAATCTTCAGCCGCAGAGGAAAATGTAAGCCTACAGCGTCTTTGAGCCCGCTATCTCCGTAGCTGATCTCACTTTATAAACTGCAGACTCTCATGGAAGCAAGGTGCTGTTCTGCCTTCAGTGCAGCCTACTGTACATTATGAATCACAAATACAGTGAAATATGTAAAGATCTTCGTCTGTCCTTCCTTCCTTTCCTCAGTCTCTCCTTTGGTCTCTTGAGGTCTCCCTGATTTGTTGGAATTTAGAATGTTTCTGGGGTTGGTGAAGGACTCCGGTTGGTGGCCCGGTCGGTGCTGGATTTCACTTTCCTTTCTTTTCTTTGGTCCTTCCTCGGGTCTCCTGACGGCCTCACGACTCTGGCTGGAAGTGTTTGGTTTAGGTGAACGGTGTGGGATTTTTTAATAGGTTGTAGGTGAACGGTGTGGGATTTTTTAATAGGTTGTAGGTGAACTAATGAATACGCACACACTCACACGCACGCACACACGCACACACACATACTCACCCACATACAAACAAAAAAAAAAGAGAGCAATGATGATGACATGTCAAATCGGTAAAATTACCGAATGAACAATACTGAGCTCTCCAGAAAAAGAAAAGAAAAAAAGTAAAGATCTAGAAAAGTATAGTTCAAGTGCAACTCTTATTTCATTACATTCAAACTGTCTAAAGGTGATGTCAGAAGTTGCAATATGACCTTATCGATGATGACATGTCAAATCGGTAAAATTACCGAATGAACAATACTGAGCTCTCCCGGAAAAGAAAAGAAAAAAAGTAAAGATCTAGAAAAGTATAGTTCAAGTGCAACTCTTATTTCATTACATTCAAACTGTCTAAAGGTGATGTCAGAAGTTGCAATATGACCTTATCGATGATGACATGTCAAATCGGTAAAATTACCGAATGAACAATACTGAGCTCTCCCGGAAAAGAAAAGAAAAAAAGTAAAGATCTAGAAAAGTATAGTTCAAGTGCAACTCTTATTTCATTACATTCAAACTGTCTAAAGGTGATGTCAGAAGTTGCAATATGACCTTATCGTTCTACCAATTAAAAATGGATTCACTGCTTAGTTTCATATTCATTGATGACAGGTCGGCAAGAAATAATGAAGATGAGCAGAAAGACAGCATGAGATGGCCTCAACAAAATGTCGACTCATTGCCAGTATGGATTAAGTCATTTTGCCGAGGTACTATTACTCATCATTCCCCTCAGCTTCCCTGACACAGACACTGTGATGTCTATGTGCTTATCTTTTTCTTTTTTTTTGACCCCTCTGGGTGTAACACTTCGGTCAACATCACTCATCAGCCCCAAGGAGCTCCGCTTCTGTTATTGCTATCTGCGTGCTCGGAGAGGGCAAAGGGCACCGGGTTTGATCTCAGTGCCTCTCCTATTCATTTTTGTTACAGATGACACTGCCTCACTACAAAGATGCAATCAAGGAGTCAGAAGTCAGAAGTCAGTCATCTTAAAACAGGCCTTACAACAGTGGTGCTTTGGGGAAAGTAAGGAAACTTTTCGGTAGGCTATTAATTTTATCTCTTGTCTTTGATGATGGGATCAGGAAAAAAAGCTTAATAGTATGGACACAAATATGAGTGGAAGTGCTAAAACTATTGATCTCATTACTTCTGCCAAGCTTTATTAAGATGTACAGCAAATTTCAGTTATTAGCATTAGTCATATGTTTGCTTCAAAAAAAATTTAAGTGGAAATCAACCCCCCAAAAATCTTTACAAATTTCAAAAATATTGTATATGAGCCCAACTAGTCTAAACACAGCATTCTGATTAATATGGTGTTTGTGGAATATGAGTTAAGCTACAAAATCCACCAGTTTTTATCCATCTCAGGGGGCGGCCATTTTGACACTTGCTGTCGACTTAAAATGACATCACAGCTGCTGATGACCAATCACGGCTCAGCTTCAGAAAACCGGCAAAAATATCCCTACAAATTACTATAAAATAATAATTGTTCAACATAAATTTATGATTTTTTTTTTCAGGGAAGAGTTGAAATAAACAATTTCACAGAATAGCTGGTTAGTTTTTAATAAATGGTGTGTTGCTTTAATTTAGCTTTGTGGAGATGATGGGATGCCACGAAGATGCAGTATCACTCCACTGTTGGATGAACGATTGATAAAAAAAAATCATATTTATTCATCTTCATATTTTTGCTTTCTGAATACCTTTTCACAAAGTGTAATTGCACTGAAGAAAGCACCTAGTGACATAGCCTGGAAAGGTATTCTTCTGTAGAGAAAACATTATTTCAACACTTACTTTAGTGACACGAATCAGAAATCAAAATCAGACAGAAGAAATAATTTGTTTTGTGAATATGTTTTGGTTTTTGGATTGGCTGGGCAGAATTGAACTGTATTAATGAAAACATCCGAATTGTCCTCCCAGTGGTCTTCACATATGAAAGAAATTTCTACCTGTGAGATCGTGTGAATAAAAGTTATGGAAACACCGTGCCGTACCGATCTAATGTCACACGCACAAAATCGATAGTTGCACTTTATGTGTGATTTTGGCAACTCTCAGCTCACTCCTTTGAGTCACTGGGCCCTCTTACATGATGTGTTTTGAAACTGTTATTAAGTAGTAAGTTTAATCAGTACACCATGACAAGGCTGGGGCCAGTGTACAAGTGTAGCTAGAAAACGTACACCTTCATTGATTTATGTGTCTAAACTAAAGCATTCAGATTTCAGGTATTGGTGACATTTTTTTTTTTAAGTGAAGCCAAAACTTTTCCGTTAAATCTACATCTGCGTTTTTTCCCACTGTGCTTTTTTCTATGCCAGTTGTAGAGCCACATGGGAAAAAAAAAAAAACAGGCAGGCAGAAAGCAGCATATGTTAGCAATAAAACATGTCATGGACCTATATACCAAATACCTCCTCATGTTGTAATCCGTACCACATGCTAAGTTCAGACGAGGGTTGCAAAATCTCACTCAGATGGAGCTCAACTATTTCAAAACAAATGTCAAAATAGTTGGACTAGCAATGGGGCAGTGGAGACATTGAGATGACGTCAAACACTCATTGCTGACAGCAAGCTGATGACTTGTCTTGATGACTTTCTCTCACGTAACCTTCCCCCGGCACTGTCCTTTTCACGGATTGCAGACCTGGAGGTATTCTGTCATGGTGGACACAAACTATATGTTTGACTACAGTGTGTGCCGTCTCACGGTGTCCAACATTTTTGGCCCAGAACTCCTAAGTTAAGTTCAGTTCAGTTCAGTTAAGTTAAGTTAAGGTACCACTGATTGTCACCTTCCAGACATTCAGTTACAGTGAAAAGAAAACTTCAGTGGAGACTCACTGCAAGAAAATCACAAATCCTATTCTTGATGTTTATTTTGGACTAACTTCCTTAGCAGTGTGGGTGTTCCTGCTGTTCCTTATGTATGACGCATAATACTGTCAACTCCAAGTTCAGCATTCAGACAGCGTAGTGCTGGGCGTGACTAAAATATGCCAATTTTTTTCCGTTGGCCTATGGTGCACAACGGATTGCGCCTAATGCATTCTGCCTAGCAGCAAGCGGTCGGAGCAATTCTGCTGATCTATGTTGCTGCATCTGCTAGAGTTTGGGATCTAAAATGGTTTGTGTGGTCTGTGCGATTAAAAAAAGGGGGGAAAAGTGCATTGACAGTTAGTTGTGCAGGTAAAAGCACAACTGAAAAGCAGTACACCATTTATTCAAATGACGACAATTGAACTAAAATGATCTTGTTAAATATTTAAGGTCCTAGATTTGCAGCCTGAGGTGAAATTACTTATTCACAGCAAGTCACATGTGCGTATATCCACTATAAATACATGCCTTGACACTTGTTTGAAGGTCAGCGCTGTGAATTCTCAGAGGAGGTAATGAGATCTCGCTCAAGTGGAAAAGAATCAGTAGCACGAGCAGATTCGCGGCTTCTTCGAGCTCTCTAAGTCTCAATTGGTTTCTTCTTTTGGGCTTATTTGATTGGTCAGGCCTTTGCTCACTCTACAATTCAAAAGCGAGGATTCTGACAAAATGGCTTGAGGAAGAGAATTAGAAATTCGCTCGACATGGGCTTCTTAATTGATGGGTACGTTTATGTCCATGACTACAACCTAGTAAAAATGTCAGTCTTTTTTGGCATTGGCAAAACAATAACCGTTCACACAGACCTGCTGAGCTAAAAATGCTATAGGGTGTGAAAAGCACATCATGGTGGAAGTAACTTTCCATGTCCCAGTGATCAGCGAAGTTTGTGTACATTCTGCGTTGATCTGGAAAATATCATCTGATGTATGTTAAAGGTTACCCCAAGTGATTATCCTGCGGTGTGAGGTGTGTTTTTTCCTCCGAGACCAGCAAGAGCAAATCGTTATGTGTGTGGTCTTCATCTACTTGCTGAAAACTCTAAACCCCAAGAATGTGTTCAAAACTTACCTATTCATGCCTATCTGTCTATTTTTGTGCTCTTTAAACACCCCAAGATGCCACCCAAAAGCAATCCTACTTCCAAAAGGTTCTGTATTTGCAGAGGAGTAGCTAAAGTTAGCCTCCAGCTATTTGCTACTTTGCCGCAAGTGTTTGCTTAAGTTGCCTTTACACCATTTTCAGTACAACAGTACTTGTGAGGAAATCATCAGAAAGCTGGAGGGAGTGTCGTTTTTATGAGTATGGCGGTGCACTTTATCAACGATGACTGGGCTCTGCGGAGTATTTGTCTCCAAACAGCATACTTTCTACAGGCTCACTGCTCTTCTTGGCCAAAAATATAGTATATAAAAGTTATAAACGACAAGCCCATACCTCATATCCTGCACCTTAGTGGCAACTTTTTTACGTTTTTACTTCATCAATCTCAGTGTTAGAATTGATTATTTGCATACAGTGTGTTATGCTACATTTATTTTTCCAGAAGTATTTTATTCAAGACAGAAGTTTATCACCTGGATTGGCTGGCAACAGTTCAGGGTGTACGCCGACTACTGCCCGAAGTTGGCTGGGATAGGCTCCAGCACCCCCACAAACCCTTGTGAGGGATAAGCAGTTAAGAAAATGGATAGATGGAGAAGTTTACCACTTTAATTCCAGGACAGAAATAAATCTTAGTTTGGTTAAGTTTTTGATTAAATAAGAGCAAAACTTTTGCAATTATTATTATTATTATTATTATTATTATTTGCAATGAAAAAAATGGGGGGACTAAACCAAATTTTTGTGGAAAAAAATCTGAGATATTATCTTTTAGGCCATTTCACCAAAGCTGTAGTGTTACAATAAACATGTGGTTTGGAGGACGAAACTCACGATTGTTGTGTGATGTTTAGATTCTGTTTTCCTTGTGTGTCTTCCTTGTCTTGTTAAGTGTGATCCTGCCCTTCCTCATGTGATCCAATCAGTGCCCTCAGCCACTTGTGTCTTGCCCAGGTGTGTCTTGCCCAGGTGTGTCTTGCCCAGGTGTGTCTTGCCCAGGTGTGTCTTGTTGTGTCGTTAGTGTCTGTGTACTTAGTCTGCTGTCTCCCCTCTGTCTGTGTCGGTTCATTGTTTTTCTCCATGTCATGCTGCTCGTTTTTGCCTTGGTTTTCCACCCCCATGTTTTGGTTCTAGTTTTGGTTTATCTTTTAATTTGGAAGATCGCCTTTGGTTTGAATAGAAATTAAAATTCCTTTTTTTTTTTTTGATTGAATCTCTGCCTCCTCGCCCTGTCTTCCCACATTTGGGTCCTCAAGCTTCCCCTCCTTGACATGTTGGTGGAGATACCATTATGGGTGCGGGGTTAGCCATCTTCAGTATACCACGCACAATAAAAGCAGTAAGATCACACTTGACTTTTTTTCACTTGTCATTTGTGGAGTCGCTCAGTTTTTTTAAAAAAATTGGTTAAAAAAAAACTAAGTTTAAATGAGACAGGACGAAAACACACCTTATGGATAACTTTTGCTGAAAACTTAATATATGAATGAAGGATAAAGGGAAGAATGTACCAGTTCTAAGAATCTTTAAAAAAAAAAGTGGGGGTGAGTCCACCATCCATCTATTTTTTGTACTGAATATCCTCCTTAAAAAATATATTTAGAGACATCAAAACGACGGCTAGAAGATATTAGAGGAAAGATATTTAAGTAGTTCACTAGGTACAATGCGGGTACAGAGAAAAATGTAGGATAGTGATTAAGTGTTTTTATTTTTTTGCTATAATTGATGTTGGATTTTGCGGGGCAACATTTTATTTTGGCCTAATTCCAAACCACCAAGCAGCACAAGATGAAATGATGACAATAGAGACTGCTTGGGTGCTCACTGATGTCTTTATTTTCAAGGATAATGATGTCTTCCAGTGAACGTCTAGGCCGCTAATTATTCAATGGGAGGACTGCAATGCCAAAAAGAAGAGGTTGTTTATTTCCGCACTAAATCCGCTCTGTATTTATAGCCTCCAGCTGAATTGTGTACTTAGTCATGTGTCGAGGAAAACCTCATTGGTATTGAAAAGGCTGAAATAAAAGTAGTGCAGATCCATGCAGTCATGAATTCCCATACATTTGCACCCCGGCAGAATAGTGAAAGAGTCCAATAATTACCTCAGAAAGTAAGTCATATTTGGCATCTATTTGTAAACCTTCATTAATACAATGTAAGGTAATCTACTAAGAACATAAAAAAATGCTGAATTGCAGATTTTCTTTTGTTTGTATGAAAGGACTGTAGAATAGGCTGTTATTACTTTAACTTTGTTAAATGCTTTACTTCGGTTTAGGTGAACGGTATGTGATTTTTTAATAGGTTTTAGGTGAACTAATGAATACACACTCACACGCACGCACGCACATGCACATACATATACACATACTCAACCACATACAAAATAAAAATTAAAAAATAAAAATATATATATTTTTTAATATATATATATTTTTTTTTTTTTAAAGAGAGAGAGAGCAATGATGATGACATGTCCAATCGGTAAGATTACCGAATGAACAATACTGAGCTCTCCAGAAAAAAAAAAGAAAAGAAAAAGAAAAAAAAATGCTTTACTTGACATTGCTGCAATGGAATGTTGCGGAATTATTGCATTCTAGCAACAAGTTATCCTCAACGGCAACATTCATACAACAATTCCAATACTCACCCAGGGTTTTTTTCTATGTAGAAAATTTTTTTTTTCCCTTAACATTGCATGAAATTAACGGCAATTCATATAATTTCTAGTTCCTGATCGTAAAACGGCTGCAGTAGGGCGGCCGACGATGGTATCGGTTACCGCCGTGAGTACCAATACTTTCAAATAAGACTGTATTGGCAAGGATACTTGGTATCAGTAGTCGGCCATTACATCAAGATGGTGTCACCTCTGCCTCAACTTGTGCCAGAAAAAAAAACACTGTCACCTGATAACCAATCATTTGAATCTCTGCCCGGTACCAGCATTTTAGCAACCAAATCAAGACATGTTCTTATTGCATAAAAGTGTTAACTGATTGCTAGCTAAGAATTTAATTACAAGGAATAGATTGATTAATAGTGTCTCAAAGCATCCATCCATTTTCCGAAGATCTCATTACAGTAACTCCTATGTGCAATTTTTAATTATTATTTTTTTAAATCTAAAAAAATTAAATTAAATTAAAAAAAAATTGACTTTATCCACCATTAATTTCCCTGTAGTCAATTTATGAAATGTATACAAAAAAACATCCTTAATATACACAGAGCATTAATTTTGTTCTGAGGTTAGGGATAAATTATGAAATAAAAAGTCAAGGATGTGCTGACACAAGGTGGGCCTTAATAAAGTGTTCCTACCAAAACTTGAAATAATTGCTCATTAGAATATCATTATTTCCAAAATATGCAAATTTAATATCCTGGTAAATTCTAACATCTCACAACATTCAGAATAAAGCAGCTATGGCCAAATACTTTTGGGTTTTCCTAACACCCAGGAAACTAGGCAGAGTAATTATACAATAATGAGTGTGGCCTTACTGTGCTGACATTGGCAAGGCTATTATGGAGTGCATTGCATATAAGTGTAAAAGGTCATGCATAAAAATGAGAACATTCAGAAAAAGTACCTATTCAGTTGTTGTAACAAAATCTGCCTCGGAAGTAACAATCCTACAGATCAATTGTGTTCATGCATGAACATATGAACATATCAAAAAGAAACTACTGATATCAACTCTTTGACTGCCAAAAACGTTTAATAACGTTTAGTAAAATCCAAATGAGGGCTGCCTAAAACGTTAAAAGACATTAACTATGTTTTTTTGTTTTTTGGGGGGGAAACGGGTGGAGGAAAGCCTTGGCCAGCTGTGCTGATGAAAGATGAGAGTTCAATCTTTCATTTGGTAGTATGTGTGTTTCCATAGTCCAAACACATAATTTTCTGTGGACCTTGAAAGATCAGTCAAAATGCTTAAATCAGGTGGCACCCACAGCATCCCTTTTCTGAAAACGCTTGGCAGTCAAAGAGTTAATATGTCAACGTTATGAATAAATTAAAAGAACATAAGTGTGGTTTCAATTCAGCAGATGCAGTTTTTTTAATAACTATAAACTCTAGAGACATTTGCAATTAATTGCAAGCAAATTTGACCCAAGAGTTAACGTATGAAGGCTTTTAATCAGTTATGTTTTTGACAACACCGCTATGGATCGTAAAGTACAATCAATCCGGACATGAAAACTTGATGAAAGAATGGAAACAACAATTCATCAAATCCAGCTAAGCGTCTCTTCTTCTAAGCTCACAATCTCAAGAGGTGTAACGTGACAAGATTTACTCCTACTGTCAGACAGGCAATCGTTTTTTTGTCAGCACACAACTGTCAGTGAAACTAAAGTGCAACACGGAAAAAAATATTCAAGTCAAATGTACTTTGCGTCATACCCGAATCCAAGTAACATCAGCATTCCACATTTCCATTAAAATAATCCCAACCCCCCACCCCCAAGCGACGGTGTATTATATCTTAGCCAGGATTAATGAATACTGGTCTCCCCCGGTACAGAGTGGTACTATTGCATGTCCTGTTAATTCCCGTCTGTCTCCCCACAGCATGCGTGCACCAGGCACCAAACTCACAGAGCTACGCTAACTACTGACTTATGAAACAAAAGATCTGAAAATAAAGTGAGTGAGATCTTCACTTTTCAAGACCAACAGACAGTTTCCATTTACAGAGAAACACTGAATGAAGCTCATTACTTTATAGCAATATCTTTGGTGAATCGGATGTTAACAGGGAGTAAACTGCGGGTGCATATTGTTGAAGAAAATGATCTTTTCCTCCGCGTGTTCATTTTCTTTCGGGTGGTGAGAATGTTGGTTATCCGAATGCAGGCTGGAGATCGATGAACAGTTGCTTCAAAGCTTTTATTTCTACATAATATTCCGGGCACAAGTGAGTTCCAGACAATGGCTGCAGCCTCTCACAAGTGCGAAGATTTCAGAGGACTTACAACATTCTTATACTATCTTGAAGGGCGGTACCACAAAGCCCCCAGCAAACAGCCCACCGGGAGTTCACCGGACATGAGATACCTTAAAGACATCATACTAACACATTGACTTCAACCACAGACAAATGGTCTATTGTTGTGGAAATAGAGGAGGCCCCTCAGACATGCTGGCAGAAATTGCGACAACACTCACAAAGACACATCCACAGATAAAAGTTCTACTGAGGAAATAAGGAAATGAAAACAGTTATGACTAAATCTGGGCAGAAGACCCAATTCAATACGAAGAGCACTTTAGTTCTTGGTGGATTTGGCCCACTATGTTTAAAGAGGGTGGAGGAGCCATTTGGACTGTGAAGCAACACCGCCTCCCTGGAACGCCCTTGGTCAGCCGCTGGTTATCAGTTAGCATCAAGCTAGGTTGCTACAGCTCTCAAAGGGGTCCGCACGGGCACTCCCAAACCAATCTGAGAAGCAAAAGTCGAAAGTATGCCCATCTTGTCACTTGGAGTGATGTGAGACGTTACTCCAGAAGCTAGCTTGTGTAACATCATCTGCTTTATTTCTGGCTCATTTGCTGGAAAGCTGTGTCACTAACGTGAGTAATGTGGCTGCCGCGATGAGTCGACTAATCAGATCATATGCAAATCGCAGCATAACGCACAAGCAAGAAGCTGCTCTTATGCTGTACATTATAACCATCATTATCTTACAGTCCGAAATCTTTTTAGCTGTCAAAATTAATCGATTAATCGACAAGTAATCGATAAGCAAATTAATTGACAGCTATTTTAACAAGCCGCTTTTTATTTTAAAATTGTCCAAATCTTCTGATTTCATATCAACAATAATTGTTCACTGATTTCTGTAGTCCTTCATGAAAGACTGATTATCTTCTGTGTTTAATCGAAATAACACATTTGCAAACATCTGTTTTTACCTTGGAAAACAATGACCAAACCGGTAACATAGTAAAACACCAACCCCCCTTTTTTTTCTTTTTTTTTTGATCACTATACGAATACGAAGTACGAAATAAACACTGGTTTATAAACAGTAATCGGGGGATGCTTTTTTTGATAACTTTAATGCATAATTAAAATGAATCCGATTAATTAATTGAATAATTGATTCTAAAAATATTCAATAGTGACAGCACTAAATTATTTAACTTTTATTAAACTTTTGCACATACATCCTACATCCCAGAAATACGAACGCAATTGGCACCACCACTACAGGGATCATTAGAACGTAAAAAAAAACGCTGCGGACTGCCTATCATGTAAGCGAGGAGTTAGTTACTACCCTTCAACTTTTACTTGTCAAGTACATTTCAGTCTGTGCTTTTTTTCTTTTACTTGAGTAATCATTTGAATGAGTACTTTTACTTTCACTAAAGTAGTTTTTCTTTATATAAGTTAATTGTACTTTTACTCAAATCAGTACTTTTCCCATCCTGGTGCCTACGGCGGCGATCATGCTTTTAATTGCTTTTCTGTGCAGCAGCCAACATGGCCGCCACATCAATGCATTGCCTTTGATAGGACTGCAGTCACCGCCAACATGGCGCCTGCCACTTGGTATGAATGCAAGCCTGCTGTAGTATATCTAGCACATACTCGGTAACTTGCATGTTTTAGAGGTTTCCCTCCAACACACCTGATTTCAAGAATCAGCCAATCAGCAGCAGTGAGGATCAGAGATCAAATTGTGTATACATATATTCCTTTATCCCTCCATCTGAATGGCCAAGAAAATAGCGCCTTCATAAAAAAATCGGTCTAAAATACAAGATAGACTACATAATATATACATATATATATTTTTTTATTTTATTTTTTTTATGGAGAGCTCAGTATTGTTCATTCGATTTGACATGTCATCATTGCTCTCCTTTTTTATTATTATTATTTTTTATATATATATATATATATATTTTTATTTTTTTTTTTTTTGTATGTGGGTGAGTATGTGTATGTGCGTGTGTGTGTGCGTGCGTGCGTGCGAGCGTGTGTGTATTCATTAGTTCACCTAAAACCTATTAAAAAAAATCCCATACTAATAATATAATATAATAATAAATTGCCAAATGCAGAAACATCAATGTAAGTTATCACGATGTGGTGGCTCTCGCTAACAGGCAGAATTTAAGTAACCAGAATTAGGTTAAAAAATTCTATATACGTAGACCATGTTTCTATAAATTTTGATTTTTTTTTTTAAATTTCATAATATTGTTTTAAAGCTTTATAATGTGACATTTTCCATGAGACGTTTAAGCCCAAGCAAGTCTGTCCGGACCTTAAGAGCCTATTACCGCTGCTAAAGCAAAGCTGTACAGTTTAAAAAAAATAATAATAATAAAAATCAAGTGGGGCTTATTCCTGAGCCCGAGATATCATGTTTGACAAAACATCACCTTTGACGTTACCAAAAAGAGTCATTTCCTGTTCTGACAGGATGCAGCCAACATAGAAGGGACACCCAACACACACCTGCAACGAGCACTGAGTCAGACATTGCGAGAGGAGCCCCTGACATCTTGACGCAAGTGTGTGTGTGTGTGCGCGTGCGTGCTTGTGTGTGTGTGCGTCTGCGAGCGAGGGAGAAAGAGAGAGAGAGAGAGTGTGTGTGTAGGAGGCTCACCACATGCTAGATGAGCCATTGCAGAACTGATGCAGCAGGTGAGAATAAGACGTGACAGCATTGGGTGGCAGATTTGTTGTTCAGGCTTGTTCAGGACGTCAGAACCAAGAATGACACGCTTTACGTTAAAGGGACCACTTGTACAAATAAATGAATGTTTCCAAAACCAATATGCAATATGAAGCAAAGTTGCAGCAATTATTACAGGGAATTGCTCTTCACATGAAGACTGACTTTCTATTTTTATGATACACTCCGGAGAAGAGGCTGCCCTATTCTTTCACAATCAGTTGGTTATTACTAGGGGTGGGTAATCTTTGAATGTCTCACGATTCGATTTGATTCCGATTTTTGGGACTGCGATTCGATTCGGAATCGATTTTCGACTAGGGACGATTTTTGATTCGAAATGATTTGATTGACAATGACTTTTGCTTCAATTTATAGATGTGCAAGGAATTGTAATCATCTACTCCAGTCTGACTCTCTCATGCTAATTAGCGCGCTAATCGTGGCACTTTTATCACTCAAAAGAATGGCTCCACGCTGCAAAAAAAAACTTTTATCGGAATAACTTGATCGTGACTTTTTCCTTCTACTCTCTAACGTGGCTACAACTTAACAGTGTATTAGACCACGTGAAACCACACTGCCCCTCAGTGGCCAAACCGGGAACAACATGAACAGCGCTCCAATTAAAGGCACACACAGACAAAGGCAAGACAGTATAAAATAATTTAAATAAAATAGATTTTTGGACATTTAAAATCGATTCTGAATCGTACCAAATGAGAATCGCGATTCTTATGAGAATCGATTTTTTGGCACACCCCTAGTTATTACCTTAAAGGTAGAATTGTATATACCGTAAAAGACTAATCATGAGCTTAATAATAGCTTACCAGCGATGGGAAATTGTCATTTCCTAGAAATGTTGTAGAAGTGATCAAAATACTTGCCGAGATTTATTGATAAAAAAATAACGCATATGGATGTTTTATGTATTTTGCTGACAATTATTGTGAAAAAAAAATCATTAACATGATCAGTGTCTTCACATAGATGAATCATTAATTATCAATAACATATTTAAGGTAGTTATGATGTGTTATTTCAGAATTGTGTCTCAAATTGGTATCCCGTTCACATTAATCAGTACTCAAGAAGTAGCTCTCAGTTTGAAAAAGGTTGGCGACCCCTGCCCTAAAGGAAAAAAAAGCTGTGACACTGCTGAGCAAGGATGAAAACATTGCCATTCTGTCAGCAGAAAAGGCGAGATGCAAAGTCATTTTTAACACAACTAACACACTAACATAAAATTAAACTTCACTATGACGCCGCCACGTATGAAGGACTGCGAAGTACGGATGTGGCCAAGTAGCCTACTGATACCAGGTATCGGTATCGGGCTGATCCTGGCCTTCAAGGTATCGGCTGCTCGCGATGGCGGCCGATCATGTGGCATTTTTACTCTCAGGAACTAAACGGCCTGCATGACAGACAGGAAAAAAAACGGAATGTTTTTCTATTCATGTCAGTCCTCTCATATACCCATTAAAATGTAGATTCTGTTAGCGAGAGCCACTACATCGTGATAACTTACATTGATGTTTCTGCATTTGGCAATTTATTATTATATTATATTATTAGTATGGGATTTTTTTTTAATGGGCTTTAGGTGAACTGATGAATACATACACGCACGCACGCACATGCACATGCTCACCCACATACAAAAAAAAAATATATATATATATATATATATATATTTTTTTTTTTTTAATTTATTTGTTTTTTTAAAAAAGGAGAGCAATGATGATGTCAAATCGAATGAACAATACTGAGCTCTAGGGAAAAAAAAAAAAGTAGATTCTGTAAGAACTAGGGGGTATTTAGTGGCTGCCCGTGTTGTTGCGCTCCAGGTGACAACAGACAGGACGCCGTGTGTGACGTAGTCCATCCCTGAAGCCGATGTGGCACATATTTCAGCCTATCAGGCCGCGAGGCGAAATGTGAAGAAAGGTCACATTTTTCAACTTTGGCGAATATGCGAATTTTTGCCGCACCTCACCGTGTCTCCAAACGCGTCCTCCGCGCCGCCACACGCACGCGCCCGTCCGCATGCCTCACGCTCCCCCCCGCTTTTGCTGACTTTGTTGTGTATGTCAATCTGACGTTAGTAGATTTTTTTTCTTCTTGGCAGGTTTTATAACATGGGGGTATTGACAGTTGCCATCATATTTTCAGACCAGAATGAATTTTTTTCGAATTATTCCGGCCCACTTTCACCTCTGGATGCGACGGAATCTGCCGCGACATCGGAGCGTGTGTCGAGTAATCCAGGAAGAAATTTCTGATTCTGAAGCGCGTGTCGAGGCGTGATTCATTCCGGGCAAATGACGTCACCGATGACGTTTGACACTTCATTGCCAGTTGGGTTTTGAACGTCGCAAATTTGGCCGTAAAGCACTTTTTTTCAATCATGGAGACTACTAAAAATAATAATAAGAAGAAGAAGAAGGTTATCCCCTGTTTGGCAACACTAATGGAATGACGTGTTACTTTGAAAATTCTCATGTCATTTGCATTGCAAGGTTAAGTGCTTGTTGTGCGCTAATGGCGTCCACCAACAATCAGATTTGTTCACCATTCCTCTATCGTAACAACTATCTGTACTCATATGCACAATTAATCCCCATCGCTTCAGTATCCATAAGCACAATCCTCATTTTAGTTTTCATGCAATCAATGCCTCATGTGCTACTATATTTCCTACAGGATTACTATTTTTCATAATATGACATTTCCCACACAATATTAATGAACTGATTTACTGCATGAGTGTAACACAATGTTACTCTTTTTTAACAAACGTACAGTTCAGCAACTTCAGCATGCTAAAAAAATAAAAATAAAAATAAAATAAAAAATCCCCAAAGTAATACTAAACAAAGCAAATAGGCTATTACTCAATTGCTGATATAATAAATTAAAATACAAATTGGCAACTTTTTTGGGTATCGTCCGCATCGAAGGCAAGTGAGGGTACCACATCACCAACCAGACAGAGACCCAAATTGGCAACTAAAGCATGTGTAATTGTTCCTAAACCAACAGTTGCAAGCAAAAAGAAAAAGTAGGTCAAATTACAGTTTTAATTTCGGCCACAAGGGACGTTTGTGTGCACGTGAAGCCTCACGAGACACTAACAAACTAACAAATATTTCCCCAACTTAACCCTTCTAGACAATAAACTAAATACAAGCATTTTGTAAAACAATGTGACCACAACCCTACACACTCCGCCACAAACTTTTAGCAGTGACTGATCGACTCTGGATTCTTTTGACCCGACACCACGCTGGACACAAGAAGAGAATGTGAGTAAATAAAACATGCAATACACACACCGCACGCACCCAACACCCAAAAGAATAGGCAATTAAAAACATACAGTAGAAAAATATTGCTGATTGCTCAATTCCGTCTATTCCACGGACTTAACTATTTGACTGCCAAAAACGTTAAATAACGTTTAGTAAAATCCTATGGAGGAGTGCCAAAGACGTTAAAAGACGTTTGTTTCAAAACAGAGGTGAAACTAACCATTTTCTATTGTTGATTACTGAAAAACGGAATAAGGTAGAAACAAACTTTTTTTTTCTGATGAAAGATGAGAGTCCAATCTTTCATTTGGTAGTATGTGTGTTTCCATAGTCCAAACACATAATTTTCAGTGGACCTTGAAAGATCAGTCAAAATGCTTAAATCGGCTGGCACCCACGGCATCCCTTTTCTGAAAACGTCTGGCAGTCAAAGAGTTAAAAAATTAGGGGCAAGAGGCGATTACATTTTTTTATTGTAATTAATCACATGACTTCACTAGTTAACTCACGATTAATCACAAGTGTCCTATCTGTTCTAAATGTACAATAAAAAAAAAAATCTAGGTTTTCATACTCCTGTTAACAAAAGTGAAAAAAAAATGTTAAACTAATAAAAATAGTTCAAATGAATTTTTGACGTTTATAGCCGTCAATGGCAATGAATGAGTTAAATGTTCCAAAATCGATTTTATTTCAATTATTTTATACTGTCTTCCGTTGTTGTTTGTGTGTGCCTTTATTGGGAGCACTGTTCATGTTATACACGATTTGGCCACTTAGGGGCAGTGTGGTTCCGCGCGGTCTGATACACTGTTAAGTTGTAGTCACATTAGCAGAGGTGGGCAATCTCAGTCCTCGAGGGCCGGAGTCCTGCAGGTTTTGCAGGTTTCTCACTTCCAACACAAGCTGATTCCAATCAGCAGGATCGTTATCAGGCTTATGCAGAGCTTGCTGATGAGCTAATCATATATCAGCTGTGTTGAAGAAGGGCAGCATGCAAAACCTGCAGGACTCCGGCCCTCGATGCCCACCTCAGCATTAGAGAGTAGAAGGGAAAAGTCACAATCAACTTATTCCAATGAAAGTTGTTTTTTTTTTGCAGCGTAGGAAAGGCATATGCAGGTGAGTAATGTTAAGATGCTTCTCTGTATCTATTCCTGAAGCGTTTTGTCTGAATAGCCGTTCTTTTGAGTGAGAAAAGTGCCGCGAGTAGCGCGCTAATTAGCATTAGCATTAGCGAGTCAGACTGGAGTAGATCATGACGATTCTTTGCGCATCTATAAATTGAAGCAGAAATTATTTTGAATCAAAAATTGTTCCGGATTGAAAATCGATTCGGAATCAAATCTCAGACCCAAAAATTGGAATCGAATTGTGAGAAAATCAAAGCTTCCCACCCGTAGTTGTTAGTAGTTGACATTAACACTTGCATCCTAGCAACTTGCTTGGAACGTCACACGGGCTAAAAAGCCATGCAAAACATCTGTCTACAACTCCAGGGAGCAAGAGAGTGAGGGGACGGTATGGGGGCGGTTTATGCGTGCAACTGTGTAAGATGTGGCTTTTTGCAGTTGTGCAGTAAAAATTGTCGCTCTTCTGACTGGTTGGACACCCACACAAAAAAATGTGAAAGTTGCCCCTTAAATGATGTCACAAAAACTGCTCCACAAAGAAAAATATATATATTTTGAGACTTGAAGACACTCGGTAATTTAGCCTCCTACAACACAGCAACTGTTAGCCTTCAGGTGCCTCCACAACCATTGTTACAACTGAATAGAGCATTAATAAATGTGAGTCAGATGCGACTGTCACCGTCAGCAGAGACAAAGTTACCATAACACCTCACACCCAAGTGTGTAGCCAGCATTTTAAAAAGGACATACTGTCCCTGTCTTGTTCAAATGGACTAACTGCTCCCTCCAGATCCAGAAAGTAAAAACCCTGCCACAAATTGCCTTTAGCCACAATTGCTTCCACTCAACTGGCAGGTAAACAAACTCATCTCCACCTGTTGAATAGAAGCACCTGTGGCTAAAGTCAAACTGTTTCAGGGGTTTACTTTCGGGACTGGGATTCCCCAGCCCTGTCCGTCTCCCCTTCATGAGTTGTGTTTGGGAAAGAAGAACAAGATCGCTTCCGGAGGAAGAGACAGAAGACAACACAGACACATCTGGCCAAACAATGTCCTCATGGACCACGAACAACCCTGATTCAGCTGTTGTCAACCTGGCGCTAGACGAAAACACAATTCTCAGAGAGGAAATTCCCAAGACGAGACAGCAGATTGAGAACCTGACATTAAAATGAAGGCTTAGTATTCATCCTCTTGCCTCTTTGGATGTTCTGTACCACTTTTTTTTCAGACCGATACCAGTATGTGTACTCAACTCTTGAGTAGTCACTGATGCTGATACCAACCACAGATGCCACTAGTACTTTTGATACATAAAATTTCTCATTAACTCATTAGTTTAACTTTTTTTTTTCCATTTTTGTTAACAAGAGTATGAAAACCTAGGGGAAAAAATGTACATTTAGAACAGATATAAAATGTGTGATTAATCGTGAGTTAACTATAAAAGTCAGGCTATTAATTACAATTAAAAAATAAAATTGCCTGACGCGATAAAAAAAAAAAGAAAAGATTATTAAAAATTAGGGGCATCAGGCGATTAAAATTTTTAATCGTAATTAATCGCATGACTTCACTAGTTAACTCACGATTAATCACAAATTTATCTCTGTTCTAAATGTACAGTAAAAACATTTTTAGGTTTTCATACTTGTGTTAACAAAAGTGGAAAAAAAATGTTAAACTAATAGAAATAGTTCAAATGAATTTTTGACGTTTATAGCCATCAATGGCAGTGAATGAGTTCATAAAAACAATGAGCAGTAATTATAAAGAAAGACCTAAATATCCCAAAATAGCATTTTTCCTTAAAAATGCATGAAATTTATGGCAATTTTCTATTCTTCTAATTTTGGCCGCCGTCCCGAGTACTGATACCTTGTAATACGACCGGGTATCAATACTAACTTTCTACTCGCCCATCCCTAGATAAAGACATATGGTTCTCGACCTATGTAAGACACTCAATTTACATGAGTAACATGCATCAGTTGATGTGTTTATTTATATTAAAAAAAAAACGGTTACAACAGTAGAGTTTCTTCACCTGTAAGAGTTCCCTCGAACATACTTATGAATATAATTTGATCCAAAAATAAAGCCTGATTCCTTCAGGGCAACTGAAATGGATGCATATGTTTTATTAATCCCGTCAACGAAATTTTCAGTATCTCCCAAGATTCTTATGAATGCATTTCATTTCACTTGAAGCTTGATAGAGCAGAAATAATAACAGTGGCTGAGCCAGTACAACGGAAACGCGTGTCATATTGTCAATTTTATTTAACTGGCATGTTACAGTGTGTCATGGTGATTTTTTTTTTCTTTTTTTTCTGGAGAATGTCATGTAAGTGTCATGGTGATATGATGTCAATGTGGTAACAGAAAGTGGAAAAATGTTCACGTTTACAAAAAAAAGATGACTCATTGCAGAGGTACCTGGCTGGGAATAAAGAAAAACAATCAGCCCAACAAGTGCCTAATTTAATTTGTGATCAACATAGGAGGAAAACAAATGCCAATCCTTCCCAAAATGGGTAACATACAGTTTGTAAGGATTTCACCACT
Organism: Vanacampus margaritifer; assembly: GCF_051991255.1. Classification (NCBI taxonomy): domain Eukaryota; kingdom Metazoa; phylum Chordata; class Actinopteri; order Syngnathiformes; family Syngnathidae; genus Vanacampus; species Vanacampus margaritifer. Next base: position 23,530,899 of record NC_135437.1, on the reverse strand, counting down.
TGGAAGCCTGTCTACGATATTACGTCAGGTTTAATCACCGGTTAAGAACCACACAACATGCCAGTGTTCCAGCATGCGTTACATCAGCTTTCCAACCTTCTTTCTCATAACTCTACGCAGAGTAATACGCTGCTAAACACTTGCCACACCTCTTATGCAGCTGGAGGCCGACTCAATGCCAAATAGACTGAATACACAATATTGGCATTAAACAATATGATCATAGTGCAGTGGGATGTTTTATGGTCACCCTGCCCTGGACTTTGAGGACTATGTCTTCTGTCATAAAACTGACAAAAATTTACTCTCCACAATATTAGACCGTTTCTTAACTCATTCAATGCCATTGACGGCTTTAAACGTCAAAAATTTATTTGAACTATTTCTATTAGTTTAACTTTTTTTTCCACTTTTGTTAACAAGAGTATGAAAAATGTACATTTAGAACAGATATAAAATATGTGATTAATCATGAGTTAACTAGTGAAGTCATGCGATTAATTACAATAAAAAATGAATAATCGCCTGACGAGATCATTATTAAAAATAAGGGGGCATCAGGCGATTAAAATTTTTACTCGTAATTAATCGCATGAATCAATTGTTAGCTCACGATTAAGCATACATTTTATAATAAATAATAATTAAAAAAATGTAGGTTTTCATACTCTTGTTATTATGAAAAATTCCTATTTTTTTAATCTTTTTTTTAGTAAAAAAAAGTAAAAAAATATATTTCTTTTTTTAATCTTTTTTTTAAAAAAAAGATTATTAAAAATTAGGGGCGTCAGGCGATTAAATTGTTTAATGATAATTAATATGAGTTAACTCACAATTAATCACAAATTTTATATCTGTTCTAAATGTACAATAAAAAAATCTAGGTTTTCATATTCTTGTTAACAAAAGTAGAAAAAAAATGTTAAACTAATAGAAATAGTTCAAATTATTTTTTTACATCTATAACCGTCAATGGCAGTGAATGAGTTAATGTGCTGTCTGACTGAGCAATACAGATCATGTTGGTGGAGTGATACATTTTGTGACACTACAGGATTTATAATTAACTAATTTCCCAGAAAAAAGGTGGGAGAAATGTGACGAGCTTACATTGTAAGAGGGTAAGCATGTGGCGTCGTGTATCTGGAAGTAGTTGTAAGGGTAATAGCAGGAAATTAGCTGAGACATTAGAATTCGGCTAGAATCCATTGGCAACAATTGAAAGGCTTTTTTAGGCTCCATTACTGTACTTTCGAACTGGAACGATAAATGAGTAATGCTTCGAAAATTCACTTCTTAACTCATTCACTGCCATTGACGGCTATAGGAGTCAACATGAGTATGAAAACCTAGAGATTTTTTTTTTAACTGATTTAAAATTTGTGATTAATCGTGAGTTAACTAGTGAAGTCATGAGATTAATTATGAAAAATTCCTAATCTTAAATCTTTTTTTTAGTAAAAAAAAAATATATATTTTTTTTAAGAAAAGATTATTAAAAATTAGGGGCGTAGGGCGATTACATTTTTTATTCATGATTAATAGCATGACATCGCTAGTTTAATCACAAATTTTATATCTGTTCTAATTGTACAATAATAATAAAAAATCTAGGTTTTCATACTCTTGTTAACAAAAGTGGGAAAAATGTTAAACTAATAGAAATTAATTTTTGAACTCTATCGCCGTCAATGGCAGAGAATGAGTTAAGTTCTTATACTGTGATTGCATTACGTAAGACAAAAAAGAAAAAATCTGGTGACAGTTGCTTCCATCCTCACCAACATCATGCCAAAACATGCAGGGGTGTCATAGCTGTATGACACACGCTTTGACACACTGCAGCATATTCTGCCACTCAGTCCGACTGAAGGACGTATTCCACGGGGAGGTTGAAGTCAGAATAGCCGACATTGCGAGAAAACTGCAAACCAAAGCACATTTCCACGCCTGCTCCTGCTCGGCTGTACTGAAACGAACCCTCCCATCAACGAGGCTGGTATAACAAACTCAGAGAAGCTAAACAAACATACAACGTAGAGAAATGTTTTCAGGCTTTCATTGGTGATGCATCAACACAGTCAACTTTCTCTCTTTCACTCTGTTTATCTCCCTCCTCACTCAAAAACCCACTTTCATTCACACTGCTCTGCATAATGGATGATAGCACATAGGTCCCCCAGGGTCTTTCATTATGTAAACCTGTTGCAAGACGAGCCACAGCAGCAGTTTTTCAGCATCCATCAAACCAACAACCATGTACTCGAGTGGTGTGTGTGTGTGTGATGTATTGCCAGTTACGCAGCAGTAAAGTCTGAATACAATAACATTTGAAGGACAAAAACAAAAAGTGAAACCAACTACAAAGGGGGGTTATTGTCAGTATCAGAATAAGCACGTGCACGCGGTCATGTACGTACCGCCATTGATTTGGGAAGATTAAAACGTACATCGAGCTGTAGGGCATGACAGCTCAAGTATTTCTAGAGCAGGGATGTCAAAAGTATGGCCCGAGGGCCAGATCAGGAACACTGAGGTATTTAATCTGGCCCGTGAGATGATTTTGTAAAAATAAAATAAAAAATACTGTATTGCTGGACCAATTAATCAGCCGTCCACAAACAAAACATAAATTCATAGTTTCACAAGCAATCCTTAGATGAACTACTTGTACACGAAATTGCCCTGGATGTCATTATTTTACACACAACCTAAAGTTACAGTTTGTTAAAAAAAAAAAAAAAAAATCGTAGACCAACATAAATCAAAAATAAATGTGCTTAATAAGACACACATTCAACTACTGGTAACACAAACACATATGACAAGGATTAACGTCCTTACAACGTCCTTAACTGTGTCACACAATGCATTCTGGGAACGATATATATGCAGAACAGGGAGATATAACACGCTCAGAACTTATAAAATGTTCAGATCGGATCACGAATTTGAGTCACAGATCGGTTCGATTTTTTCGGATGAGCAAAAAAATTCAAAGATAAATACCTAGTAGCCTGCTTTATCTTAATTTATTTAGTAAAAAGCTTTTGCCTATTAAATTAAAAAATATATATATATATATTATAATATGGTCGTTTAGGATCTGGGAACACAATATGAGGCAGATACATTCTTAATATATACATGGTTCATGTGTAAAATAATGTATTAATGGTTTAAAGTTCCTAAAATCTAAATATGTTTGACATTTTGGGTTGAATGTTTTTTTTTTCCCGTTGTTTTTTTATTATTATTTAATGGGCAATAGTGTTTTATAAAATAACTGAAGACAAAGTTCTATTTATCTGTTTATATATATATATAATGGAAAAATGCAATTTAAAGCACATTCCATTCATTTAAACATGAAGAGTGAATTACAAAGTAGCCTCGATCCAGAATATTGAAAGAGGGAAAGAAAGCTCGGTTGTGGGGGCAAGGAAGGCCTGATGGGTCGCCGGGCTAATAAAACGCTGGGGAAAAGCCTGTTCACACACTCAAGTTGGATCAGGAATAGCATTCACTAAAGGTGGCTTAAAGGTTGCCAACAAGCACTTTTCCTAAAAAAAAAATCTGAATTTGAATGATATTCTGCAAGTAGGCTACTTCCTTCCAGGTCATCTTGCTAAGAAACGAAAGGGAAGAAGTTTCTTGGCAAAACCGAGAATCCTAAGAGGGCAAACGACTGGTCGCCATGCAGCCACTAGATGGAAACCTCTTGAAACAACCATTCACACTTCCAATCAGACCCTCATTTAGTGGGAAGTTGGGAACTGAATCCATGCTGCCTGCGTCGGCTGCTACCCAACAAACTCAAATGTGGCACTCAACTGTTTTTTGAAGTTTTGATAAGAATTCAGCCTTTGAAACCATTTACTTCACTGTAACATCTTTTTCGACTGTCAGTCTGACACTGGTAAAGAACACTAAAATTATCAAACCATCTCAATTGTTCTGCCTTGGTAAAATGACATGAAATGCTTTTGATGAATGCATGAACGTTTACTACTTGTAATGATGCCATATGTTTTGGCCTTTGCCACGTGAAATTACGTGTGACGTCATGGTGAAACGTCCTATACTGCAAAAACACTCACATGAAATCACTTAAAAACTGCAGGCACTAATAACGTTGCATTTTACAGACAGTGTACGCATAAACTCAATGAACCTTTGGGGGTTTCACTCCATGGCCTCGTGGATTATCAAGCCATCAATCAAACTCAAAATGCACGAGTTTCATTTGAAAAGCGGTTACAGTTAAGTGCCCCTGCAAGCCGTTACTCACCACTTGCATTCTTCCCACACATGAGGTGCTGCCAGTGCTGCAGTGACCCCCAGAGCTCAGCATCATTGCTGATGGCCTGCTCCAGGCTCTCCACGCTCAACTTGGGGATACTATCGTCCCGCTCCAGCAGCGCACTGCGGAGCACTCTTGCGTATATCTCGCGGAAGAGGCTCTCCATGAACGCCGCCAGATAGATGGCCGCGTGCTCGTGGATCCTGACCGCGAGCCTGCTATCGACCATCCACCTGAAGAATTTCCCCACGTTAAAGACGAGCCCGCAGCGCACGGACTTGCCGCGGCCGAACTTGTCCTCCTCCGTGCTCATGTTGTACAGGGACAAAGCGCCGAGGGCAGCGCCGATGCAGTTCGTGGAGACGACCCACGACAGGACCATCTTTATGGCACTTTGGATCTCGTATTTGGTGCATTTGGCGTAGCGCAAACTCAAGCGCTGCGCCTCCTTGGCGACCCTGACGAGGGCCCGGCTGGCCAGCGCCGAGAGCCGCAGCAGGACGTCCTGCGGTGGGCTCACCGCGTTCATTCCCTCGTCCTTCTGGAGGGCTCTCGCCACCTCCCCGAGGCTCCACGGCACATCCTCAAGCTCGGGTAGTTTGGCGCACTGGCCGGTGCACTCCAGGATCTCGGCGTCTTCGACCAGGACCGTGTTGACAGTGTCCAGGCTGTTGTTTCGACTGTGCATGGAGTCCGTTAGTTGCCAGCAGTTTCCGCCATGTGCCTCCGAGCAGCACAGCGACGCACTGGAAGACCTGAAGGAGTCGGCGGCTCCACCATAACCCGAGTCGAGAGTCAAATCCTCCAGGGTCCTCGCTGCTGCTGACTTGCTACTCCTTGCCATAATTGTGCTTCATAGCGACAAGGAAAAGTGGAGAGAATCGACGAGAGTAGGTAGGCGCGCTCCATGCACAGGAAATGATATATTCTGGACGGGTCTGAAGTGTGTCCGATGATAAAATACAAAGTTAAAAGAGTACGAGCTCAGTGCACCAGCCGTCAAACAGCTTGACCAGCGCAGTGCCTGACATCTGGGGGCGGGGACATGGCGGCAAGCTGGCAGCCAATCGGCAGGCGATGCTAGGCACTAGCTCTTTTTGATTGGATGAACCGTAGCTCTCAATAGAAAGTCACTAATAAGGTGCGTCGTGAGGCTTATTAATAAAAATGCGCTGTAAACAACACTGTGTCACCTCTGATACACATCCTAATTGCAAGTGAATATAGGATAAAAAACATTTGCACTGAAATATGAACGATTGCCACATTACATTTGAGGCCGAAATAAATTATCATAAATGGCTTCAACTTCATTTCATTTATTTTCATTTAACACTACAAGGCAGGGTGGCCGAGAAGGATTAAGCCTTTTACAATATATTTTTTCGGGCCTATGCCTGATTGTAACATGATTCAAGACCATTAATAATATATTACAGGCATAATGTATCATTGTGTCTGTGTGTGGATGTTACCTCCAGAGACAAAGTATTTCCAAGGTCATTTGCAACGCGGGATCACTTTCAGGGTCTAACCTGTTTGCTTTGCTTTGTAACTTGCAGATTCTGTTTGACTCGTGTATTTGTAGCTACAACGTGATTAAATAAATAAATGTGCACACTTCTTATACTCAGTTATTTTATGATGTGTAGCTTTTGTTTTTAGAATAGGATTATACAACCGGATTACTCATTAGAATTTGCATGATTTTAGTTATGTGACTAAAACGTTGCGTCGTAAAAAAAATAATATAGGTTAATGGCAAATGAGTCATATCATAAATCCCAGTACAGTAAAGTGATTTGTTTTTGTTTTGTTTGTCTGCATGCAGCAAGATTCACCATTAGGGACGTGATGAAAATCTTTCTGGGGCAATAGTGACCTCCAGTGGCACAGAGTGGTACTTCAACAATACGGAATTTACGGATGATTTTATAATTTATATAGCTTGTCAATTAATAATCGAACTGCAATATGACATTTAAATTTAAATATATATATATATATATGTATATGTATTATTTTCTTTTTTTATTTCGTGAAATATACAACCATACAATAATAGAAAGAAACATTCAATTCAATGACATTTATTTTTAAATGATCAGGAAGACATTATTGCTGATTAATTTTGTTTTTTTTATTAAGTGCTTCTTACTCAGTATGGCAGGCAAATCACATGTTCACCCAATCTCATCAAATGAAGGTGGAAGAGAATTAGGATCAGATCTTTTATTTTAGAATTCTGACATTATTGTCAGAATTCTGACTTTAAATAATGAGACTTCTGACTTTAAATTCTGAGAATTCTGACTTTTAAGTCAGACTTGTTCTGACTTTAAAGTCAGAATGCTCACTCAAAAGTGAGAATTCACTTTAATTTTAAGTGAAAATTCTGAGAATAAAGTAAAGATTTCTCACTTTAAAGTCAGAATTCTGAGATTAAAGTCAGAATTCTGACTCACTTGAAAGCCAGAATTCTGTCAATAAAATGAGAATCCTGCCAACCTTTTTTTGTTTCTTCTTCACTGGCCCCAATCCTCTTCCTCGGGATTGCTTTGCATTTTTTTTATGCAGTCTTTATGGAGAATAAACATTAAGAAACATGTGTTAAAAAAATATATTACAAAAATAAAAGTGACTAAAGGATGATTTAAAGCTATCCTGGGATACCCTTTCATAGTTTCCAATTACATTGTTTATATCACAGCTTCATTGTCGGTGGAGCCAATTAAGCTTTCCAGATGAAAGACTGCCATCAAGCAAAATTTAGTGAGAGAACATTTTGCAGTGATGACGTTCAAAGGAGAGGCACCTGGCTCTACTCTTGGTCTTCAAGGTGATGTTGGCGCAAGCACTCCCTTTCTCAGGTCTCCTTTGGGGTGCCAAAACATTACAAACATATCTCCTTTTCATGGTGACTATATTTAGATGAAGATATTAATAAAAGGCAAAAAAAACAGCATCCGTTTAGTACTGACTGTAAGAGATCATTTGTTTCACTGTCAGTTTCTGAGTTGTTCTATTGTACATTCATATTGGAACTACGTCTGGTGTGCTAAAATTAATTCTGAGCAAACTGTGCGATGCCATGTTTCTGTTAAGATACTATTGTCTTACCTTCAAGTACTTTTATGGTACATTGACTTAATTGCTTCTTGCTAATGGACTAGAGCCTGTTGTTCTCATTGTATGCCCCAATAATGTTCTCTTGTACAGCCACTTATCCTTTACTCTGTGACATAAAATAGCATGGCAAGAACATTGTGAACATGTGATGTCCTTTTTTGTTGAAAAATACGTTTGAGGCAAGTGCTGAATGAAGGTCATAAATGGGAGTGGCAGTAGCTTATCCTTTAAGGGCTTGGTACGAAAGTGTTGCAGTTGGAATCATGCTAGAGAGTAGAGTATGGACAGTTGCATGCATTAGGTTCTACTGTTGTGGTTCCCTTCAGCAAGGCACCCCCTTCACTCCCCAACTAAAATCTGGGATCACAACTAATTATCTGTGGGGCAGCAGTCTTTAAGTTAAGTTAAGATAAGTTCCAACTATAGAGGGATCACACTTCTCAGCCTCCCCGGTAAGGTTTATTCAGGGGTGCTGGAAAGGAGGGTCCGTCGGGAAGTCGAATCTTGGATTCAGGAGGAGCAGTGTGGTTTTCGTCCCGGCCGTGGAAGAGTGGAACAGCTCCACACCCTCGGCAGATCCTCGAGGGTGCCCGTGTCACCCGGGGAGTCCTGTGGGGAGTGCTTCGGGAGTACGGGGTACCAAGCCTCCTGATACGGTCTGAGTTTGGTCCACATTGCCGGTAGTAAGGTGAATTTGTTTCCAGTGAGAGTTGGACTCCGCCAAGGTTGCCCTTTGTCGCCGATTCTGTTCATAACTTTTATGGATAGAATTTCCAGGGGCAGCCGAAGCATTGCATGGTCCGGTTTGGTGGCCTCAACATTGCATCTCTGCTTTTTGCAGATGATGTGGTGCTGTTGGCTTCTTCAAGCCATGATCTCCAACTCTCACTGGAGTGGTTTGCAGCCGAGTTTGAAGCGGATGGAATGAAAATCAGCACCTCCAAATCCGAGACCATAGTCCTCAGTCGGAAAAGGGTGGAGTACCCTCTCCGGGTCGGGGATGAGATCCTGCGACCAGTGGAGGAGTTCAAGTATATTGGGGTCTTGTTCACGAGTGAGGGCAGGATGGAGCGGGAGATCAGCAGGCGGATCCGTGCAGCGTCTGCAGTGATGCGGGTTCTGTATTGGTCCGTTGTGGTGAAGCATGAGCTGAGTCGAAAGGCCAAGCTCTCGATTTACCGGTCGATCTACGTTCCTAACCTCATCTATGGTCAAGAGCTGTGGGTTGTGACCAAAAGAACAAGATCCCGGATACAAGCGGCCAAAATAAGTTTCCTCTGCAGGGTGTCCGGGCTCTCCCTTAGAGACAGGGTGAGCAACTCACTGCTTCACCGCGTTGAGAGAAACCACTTGAGGTGGCTCGGGCATCTGTTTTGGATGCCTCCCTGGAGAGGTGCTTCGGGCATGACCCACCAGCAGGAGACAACCCGGGACACACTGGAGAGAATATGTCTCTCGGCTGGCCGGGGAACGCCTTGGGATGCTGCCGAAGGAGCTGGTTGAAGTGGCTGGGGAGAGGGAAGTCTGGGCTTCCCTGCTAAAGCTGCTGACCTTGCAACCCGACCCCGGATGTAGCGGTAGATAATGGATGGATGGATGGATGGATGGTTGGATGGATAGATTGAATCCTCGCATAGCTGTATAGAAATCAATATTGATATTTAAGTTTCCTACCGTGTTAAATGATTGTTAATAAAAAACGTGAGAACATGTTAACAAACAAGTGTCTTCGTGTAAGATGGAAAAGTAATTTGAGCAAATCTGTTATTTCAGAAGTGTGTCAAACTAGGAACCACTCTCATTAATTAGTTCCTAAAAAGCAGCTCTCAATTTCAAAATGGTTGGTGACCCCTAATTTTGATTATTCAATTAACCGAAGAAGCATGTTTTTGCAGTGTAGGAGGAAGCTGGGGTAGGCTACATGGAGAAAACAAGCAAGCAGGTGGATAACATGCAAACGCCACACAACAAGGCTGTAGATTCAATCCCCCGCCTTTCTGGTGTTCTAATAAATAAATAAATAAATAAATAAATAAATAAATAAATAAATAAATAAATAAATAAATAAATAAATAAATAAATAAATAAATAAATACTGTCATTTATCACTGATCACCAACTGATCTTTTGTAAATATTTATTAGAAGGAAATCACAAGAGTTAACGGATTTCATTAGGGACGATTAATAACGGTTGGTGGTTGTGAAAATACAGCGTGGTCATAAAATCGAGTGAAAATCGGCGCAAACAGGACAGCAAATCGAGCATACCCTATCCGAGCCAGCGCGGTCCGACATGTGCTTATCCGGGTACTTTTCAGTGTAGCACAGTAAATCTACACCAACCTCCTGATTGGCTGCTTTTAGCGGTAGCGAAGCTTTAAAACATTTCCTTTTTTGAGGTGGTACTTTACTTTGGCTCACAATGTATAGCGAATAACCCCCAAAGTCAACGTTTGTGGGCGTTAGAGTCACTTAAACAAAAGATGTAAGCAGGGGCCAAAAAGCACACTACTGAAACGTGACAGTGAAAGAGTTGTATAATGGCATGCGCTGACCAATCACAGCGCCCCGTTCCACCCTGAATATTCCAATGGGGGGGAGATGTTGACACACAAGGAAAGGACAGCTTCGCGCAATCCGTTTATACACAAATAGGTCGCTAGATTAAGTGCATGCCTTGTTTTAGACGACGTCTGTTTTTGTGTAAGATTTATGTTCGCCTTCAGAAACTAGACGAAGATGTTGGGATTACATTTCTATAGCATATGCCAACGTCGTCGCTGCCACTGACAGGAAACGGTTTGTTTTGGCGTTTTATTTTCTTCGTCTGTTGTGGTTTTCTGCAGTCCACGCACATGCGACCACAACTGTCCAGGAGAATTAACAGCGAGGAAAGGTTAATGGAGCTAGGTTAACGTTAGCACGAGTGCTAACTTGCCTTCGGCAATTCGCTGATTTTCTTTATAAACGGGCCGTATATAGAGAATTGTCCTGCCTAAATAAGCACAGCGCAGGGGGAGATTTGTTCGTCTGTTAACTGTTCGGGGCCCTCCCGTTTATCTCCTAAACCCACCATATATACGAACAGCGCGCTGTCAATATGGTGGCCAACGCAGTTCACTGGTTCCGAAAGGGACTGAGGCTGCACGACAACCCGTCTTTAAGGGACGCTATCCGGGTGGCGCACAGTTTACGTTGCATCTACATCCTCGATCCTTGGTTTGCAGGCTCGTCAAACGTGGGCATCAACAGGTGGAGGTAAGTTTACAAACAGACTCTTTATTATTTATTTCTCTTTATTCTGTTGAAAGAATACTGACTACTGAAAGGCTATTCTACAGCCTTTCCTTTACACCCCATTGGACTTAAGCAAGTTTACCTCCCTGTAGTAATGCTGATCCTCATGATGAGCAATTGTTCTGATCAGCCACACGAGGGCGTGCGTGAAATGTTCTTAGCATTAAGTGGTTTCTTACATGGTCTTATATTCATTTTATGATCGATATAATAAGTAGACTTCCCTTCATGTGAAATTCTACTCACTCTACTGCTAGTATCAATCTTTCGCACTCAAACCCGTTACCTTGTGTATCCAAAGTCCAAGTCCTTCCAGATGCACTACTAACATTCATTTCATCCATCCATTTTCTAAAACGCTTGTTCTCATTGGGGTTTCATATGACACATCCTGTCTGATTGTTTGCAGGTTTTTGTTACATTGCTTAGAGGACTTGGATGCCAGTCTGCGTAAGCTCAACTCGCGCCTCTTTGTCATTCGGGGTCAACCCACTGACGTTTTCCCCAGACTGTTTAAGGTAGGTTTGATCGAAGAGAGACAATGCAGCAATTCTATAGGTAGAGTTGAATATGTATTTAGTTTTAAAATTGTGTCACACAGCTTTGTCTAGATTGGATGGATAGAATATTTTTGTTATCCTGCATGGAACCATGTAATCGCATGACTTCCAAACTAACATGAAGTTCCTTTTTCCAGTCCACCTTGCGATGTCTAAGGTCTCAAATTAATTTTTTTGCTATATTTTCATTTTCTCTTCAGGAATGGCAGATAACTCATTTATCCTATGAATATGACTCAGAGCCTTTTGGCAAGGAACGTGATGCTGCTATTCAAAAGCTCGCTACCGAGGCAGGGGTTGAGGTCATGGTGCGGATTTCGCACACCCTCTATGATCTAGACAAGTGAGTGGTCAAACACAAGTGGTCAAACACTGCGTCTGCCAGTTTGAGTTAACGAAGTATGTTGTGTTGAATTCCTTTCCAAAAGGATCATAGAAGTTAATGGTGGCCAGCCTCCTCTTACATACAAGCGCTTCCAAGCTCTGATCAGTTGTATGGATTCTGTGGACGCTCCGGCGGAGACCATCACATCAGAAGTCCTCAAAAATTGCGCAACACCCATCAGTGAGGACCACGATGACAAGTTTGCAGTGCCATCATTAGAGGAACTTGGTAAGACTTTCAGCTAATATATGTCTGCTGCTGATGCTGTATGTGCAATAAATGCAGGTGTAACTTAAAAAATATATTTTTTATCACAGTCTTTGCTTTACAATATATGCTTGAATATTTATTTGTTTTTGACATTCCTGTTGAACGGGGCTGTTCTTTAATTATGGGACTGCTTTGCGTAGCAAGCAGCACATATTACTATCCTACAGAAAGGGGTTTATTGTTGCGTAAATTATTATTATATCATCTTCCACCGATTTTCCGCTTAAATGCGGCCCGTACCGTAGATCGCACCGGGACAAATGAGGTATCAAACGATGCGGCTCGATCGGACTCGGTGCAGCATTATTTTTCTAGGAATTCCCACTTACCATGGCGACGCAATACCCCAAAAACTACCCCAAAAAGTGCCATAGGAATGAATGGGAAATGGAAAGAAAAAATCACACATCAAGCACCTTTTTCCAAGACACGCTGTGCACGCATACGTTATCCGACCGATACGAATTTTAGCTCATTTTGTAGGAATTTTTCCCATCTTTAGTTCAGTGTCGAATTTTTTTTAAGGAATGAAAGCTCTCCCCTCTGTGCGGGTTCAAAGACAGTGAGTCATATAGCATTTTAACACACTCTGTTTTAGCAATTAGCCAGAGTGCCGGGAACCAACAAATCTCTTGCCAAAAGTCAAAAGTTTCACTTCAACTCGTCACCATGGCCACAATCTTTTGTCACTAGACGTCAAATTCTGACATTTTGTAGTCACGAGTGTCTTCTTTCAGACAAACTAACTTTTATTTGGCTAAGGTGTCATTTAGTACCTTTATTTTCCCTTTAAGCGAGTAGAAGTTGGACTCTCTCGCCTATCTCTCCCATGTTAATTTGGGCGACTTTTTCCTCTTCATTTCGGATAAATCATAAGTTTTCAACCTGCTCTCATTTGGTCATTTTTCATCCGATTAAAAAAATGAGAACATGCTCGTGTTCCCCAAACCCTTGCCGTTCTAACGAGCCATTTCTTGAATCTGTATCTTGAAGAGTTAAGTCGTGGGAGGCTCTTCTTTGAGGTGTGCGTCTCTCATTCAATCTCAATGCAATGTGGGTGCGTGACGGCTCCAAGTCAAAAATGTATGTGCGCTTTTAAAGTGACAGTGACATATTTTTAGATTATGGTTAACTTCCACATTTCTTGACCGATTCCAGTCATTTAAATTTTAAACTGTTCAGCTCATTTACATTTTTTGAAATACATTTTCAGGGACAGTGAGATACTTTTAGTTGATGTTGATTATGGTTAACTTCCACATTTCTTGACCGATTCCAGTGGTTTAAATTTTAAACTGTTCAGCTCATTACCAAAGAGTCAGCAGTCCCATTCAAAATTTCCGCGGGAATTTTTCTAGTTCTTTTATCTTATAACTATTAGTACATGGTCTTTTATTATGCATAGTACAATATTATAATTTTGCAGCTCTGTGAACAGTTTGGCAACTTGAAATGTGTTCTAAATGTTTTTAAATAAGGAAAATGTGTATATGAACCCTACAACAGGACCCTGCTTACACGTGTTTGCTTCTTCCTCAGGTTTTGAGACCGAGGGCCTCACAACAGCAGTTTGGCCAGGTGGAGAAACAGAAGCTCTCTTGAGACTCGAGAGACATCTTGAGAGAAAGGTACACGGGCCATACCTGATGTCCAAAATCTACTATAATGGACCAGCCATACTGTTTTGCTTAAAAGTTGGACTTTTCTTGGGGCTAGAAGTACAACAGATTTTTTTTTTCATACTCCCACATATTCCCTTCAGATTCAAATGTGATTCTTATATTACGTTTAATAGTCATTCAGCCAGAATGATAGCTCGGCTTCAGTTGTCATGTTGCTATTTGGTGAATCCTTTCTTGTGCCTTTGAGACAAATGGGAAACATTTGGAGTTTTGTGTATGAAATGTTCTTGGTGAACAGAATATATCAGCTTTTGTTTTGTTGTTATTTTACAGGCATGGGTCGCAAACTTTGAGCGTCCTCGAATGAGTGCCAACTCGCTCCTGGCAAGTCCTACAGGCCTCAGCCCGTACCTTCGCTTTGGATGCCTGTCTTGCCGACTCTTTTATTTCAAGCTCACTGACTTGTACATGAAGGTAATTCTTGTTGTTTTAAATGGAACCTATCACTACAGAGGATTTTTTTTTTTTGATTTGTAAACGTTTGTCTGTCAAATAGGTTAAAAAAAACAGCACGCCACCACTTTCCTTGTACGGCCAACTGCTATGGAGGGAGTTCTTCTACACCACCGCAACCAACAACCCGTGTTTTGACAAGATGGAGGGAAACCCTGTTTGCGTCTTGATCCCCTGGGAACGAAACCCGGAGGCGCTGGCCAAATGGGCAGAGGGACGGACAGGCTTTCCTTGGATAGATGCGATTATGACCCAGCTGCGGCAGGAGGGTTGGATCCACCATTTGGCCCGGCACGCCGTGGCCTGCTTCCTCACCAGGGGAGACCTCTGGATCAGCTGGGAAGAAGGCGTGAGGGTAGGGACACAAATTTGTCGATTTCCTTGTAATCGTTTGTCTGCGTGTCGCCTTACTTCTTTCCTGAACGAGCCACGTCTGCATGCCGGCAGGTGTTTGAAGAGTTGCTGTTAGATGCGGACTGGAGTGTCAACGCTGGCAGCTGGATGTGGCTTTCTTGCAGTTCCTTTTTCCAGCAGTTCTTCCACTGCTACTGCCCTGTGGGATTTGGCCGACGTGCGGACCCCAACGGCGACTACATTAGGTGTGTAGCTTTTCTCAAATTTACAATTTGTAGTTTTTGTCCCCTCACATACCACACGCATGAGCGAGGTTCTCTATTGTGAGCTCATTTAAGGATGCCACTTGTGCTTTGATGCTTTTTGACAAAAATGTCAAAAACAAATTTTCCCAAGGTAGATTGAAAAGTTCTTCAAAAGTTCCTACGGTGGAGAAGCCACTATTGCTACATTTGAAACAGGACAATTTTTCTCTCAATGCAATACCAAAATGACCAGCCTGTCAGGTTAACCTAATCTTTTAATTTTCTTTTTTTTTTTTTTTAGGCGTTACTTGCCCATATTGAGAGGCTTTCCAGCCAAATATATCTATGATCCGTGGAATGCCCCAGAAGAACTCCAGAAGGCTGCCAAGTGTATCATTGGAGTCCACTACCCAAAGCCCATGGTGAACCACGCTGAGGCCAGCCGCATCAATATAGAACGGATGAAGCAAATTTATCAGCAACTTTCCTGCCACAGGGGACTATGTAAGAGCTACAGTCACACTTGCTTCTGGTGTTTTGGATTAGCAACTCTCAATTGCACACTGCCATAGTTATCCTGTTGAAATGGGAATGCGCTCCTAAACAATTTGATTTACATATCTCAAATGTGCATTTAAGAGTTTAACTGTATGAGTGACGTTAGACTTTAAACTCTGTTATATGCTCAAGCTCAAAATGAGGACAAGCACTTCAGAAAATAGATGATTGGATGATTCTGATTGTGTTGCTTGTTTTCCAAGCAAGTAGCAAAGTAAGATTGCTTATTGATTTTATATCTGAATGTGCAATGAACTGTGGACCTTGTTAAATTGTGTTGGGCTTTATGGTTTAATTCTGCTGTTTGGCATTGTATTCAGGTCTGCTGGCAACAGTCCCACATAATTCCAACAGCGGGACAAACGATAATGTGGGAGTAGTCAACGCAGGAACAGGTCAAGGGCTAGAAGGCTCCTCTGAAGATGCATCAATCCAGAAGGGGACATCCAAACAAGGTAGAGTGGTTACGCCATTGGCAGCATCTTGGGTGGGACTCTTTGAATGTCTCACGATTTGATTCGATTCCGATTTTTGGGCCTGCGATTCGATTCGGAATAAATTTTCGATTAAGGGCGATTTTTGATTCAAAGTGATTTGATTGAAAATGATTTTTGCTTCAATCTAGAGCTGTACAAGGATTTGTAATGATCTACTCCAGTCTGACTCACTAATGCTAATTAATTAGCACACTACTCAACACTTTTATCACTCAAAAGAACGGCTCCACACTGCAAAAAAACAACTTTTATTGGAATAACTTGATCGTAACTTTTTCCTTCTACTCTCTAATGTGGCTACAACTTAACAGTGTATTAGACCGCGTGGAACCACACTGCCCCTCAGTGGCCAAATCCGGTACAACATGAACAGCTCTCCAAATAAAGGCACACACAGACAAAGGCAAGACAGTATAAAATAATTTAAATAAAAATTGATTTTGGGACATTTAAAATCGATTCTGAATCCTACTAAATGAGAATCGATTTTTTTGGGGGGGGGGGGGGGCACACACCTAGTTAATATGCGAGGCTTGAAATTAGCGGTTTCACATCGCAGTTTGCATTTGTGCCTCCATCAAAAGGCACTGAATAGCAAAATTGAGAAACAAAACAGCTTATTCCAAATGTTTCAGTCACCGGAGTTTTGACCTTAACCCGAATATTACCGGCATGTAAACATAGCCACTGTTACTCCTTACTCAATTTTAATTTGCCAATCGTCAGCCACCTTGGATAATAAACAATACAATTATATGTTGTATTTCAATGTTGGGGCAGAGGTGAAATCACATCATGATCTTAAAATACAATTTAAAAAATGTGTAGACTTAGAGGGTATGAATCCTCCATCTCTATCCACTATCTTCATATCCTCTCCTACAAAAGCTCATTTTGTAGCACACACTAAAAATGGAAGATCATATCACCCAAATCTTTTGTTGCTCATGTGTAATTTGTTTGTTTCCATTTAGGTGGTCTGAATGCAGATAGAGGACAGTCGAGGCAGAAGCGACGGGGTGAAGAAGTTCCAGCCGAGAGCAACTCCAAATCCTTAAGGACAAGCAAATAGTTTCGCAAAAGACCAAATACAACGGATCCCCCAGTCAACCTGAATGGCATCCTCCCCCATTGTGCCTTCAGCTATTTCCAGTTTACTGGAACCGAGACTGCCCTTGGTGGTGTCGCACAGTGATGGATTCAGATCTCTGCATTACAGACTATTGAATTTGTTATGAGGGGGACACGTAAATGCAATGTGAAACCATGCATTTTAGGCACAAGGACTACAACACAGCCAGTTATTACCTTCAACCAATCTCCCCAAGTTACACATTCCGGGAATTTGACCTGGTTGCCTTTTCCCACAAAAGTAGGCCAAGCTTTTGCAAAGCCAATAAACAATGAAGCAATGTTGTTCATTCCCCAACTGTTTGTTTATAAATGGTCAGGTACACATCTGCATATGAAAAACATAGCATACCTTGCAAAGTAAAAAGTTCTTGTCATGCTTTAAGATTTGAAGCTCCCACCACTGTCAAAATTTAACAACCAACTTCTATTAGTGAGCTAAACTATCAAACATCTTTATTCCAATTGGTTTCACGCACATTAAGCTAGTATAACCCTGAACAAAGTAACTAGTCCAATGTTACTGTCATTTAAGAGACTGCACTTTGTATTGCTGTTGAACTGTATGGAATTCTTTCATCTAATTTATACAAGCATATTGATTCTGTTGACCATGATATTTTAAATATATACATATAAATGTGTGTATTTTTCAATTTGGATTATGTATTTTATTGAAAACGACAGGATCAAATCCAAATATTTAAAAAAAAGTTAAATGTATGTTTTCTTTATGAAGTGAAGAAAACTTAAAGAAACTGACGCCATGGGATATTACTTTGTAAATACTTGCTTAGTTCAGAAGGCATTTTTTGTTATGACCGCCCATGAAGAAGAAAATATTTATCCCCTGCCCCACCCCCAACTCTCCGCCACGACTATAAATACTATAGTATAATTTGTGTCTCTAAAATTGTTGTAAGTTCACCTCTGCCTATGAGCTAATTCTCCTTGCGCACTCCCTGACAATGAGAGCGCCACTGCCACCTACTGTTGTTGATGTGCTATGACATTTTCTTCTAATATGGCCAAACAAACAAAAAACGTTCCTGAGGACTGAGGTCACGAGCCCCCGACCCGCATTAATTTATTTAATAAAGAATGACCATATGTAACCCGCTTTGGAAATCAACATTGTGATGTGCTTATTATTATTTGTCTGCTTTATGTCAGTTGAGTTGACTATGTGTAAGGGACTTTAATAACTACACTAAGTGTATCATTTACATGCTACTGAAGTTTCCGCCCCGTGATACGATAATTATGCACAGGTGCCCGCCTACAAAGTGGATAAGGCGCATGCTCAAAGGCTGCTTTGTACATACCACAGAAACTCACATCAGCTAGTCAACCCAATCGCAATTGAGGCTCGGTGGGCGGTGTCAGAAGATTTCACTCATCCGGTAGATAACAAAGGATCAGGATCCGAGCTTTTGGTGGGGACTACCTGTAGCTAGTGCGGCTTTTTGGAGATGGAAGAGGGTCACCGAAAAGTGCAGCAGAAACCCGTCCGCGTCATCGCGGCGATGTGCAAAGACCGAGGCATCGGGAAAAACGGCACACTGCCCTGGAATCTACCGTAAGACTTTCGCCTCACGTGAACATTGAACGCACTTTTCTGCCTGTTAAACCTCTGTTGATAGGTTTGTTGAATATGAAATACTTAAAAGAGTCCAAGAGATGTACGTAGTGAATACAATTTGCAGGCATAGAAACAGTCCCAGGGTCAAATTGTTGCTAATAATACTGACTTTTATCTAACAGTAAGGGGAAAACGTGAAAGCTAGATTCCAATGTCAACCTCGAATGCGCGGAGATGGGTCATTTTGTTTTAGTTTTTTTTTTTAGGTTTACAATTAACTGTCGCTAACACAGCTGTTAAAATAAAATCCTGTTCAGTTGGAAAAACGTCACACTGACAGGGAATGATGAGTAGGCTTATTGACATATTATAATTAGTATTTGAGTAATCAGTAATATTCATATTCCATTAATATTAACTGCACCACAAAACCCTTTTTAAAATGCTTTCACAGAACAAGTACATGACCATACAGTTACACAAACTCCTTCAATAATGTCTTTATTAATCCCACTACATGTCGGTTGCTTTTTAACACTTGTCCCATAACGATTTTAAACACAATAATGTAGTCGTCTAAAAATAGGTGTGGCAGTTTTGTGTTAAGATTAGCAGGTCTTTCTGGTTCCCGACAAGAGTCTATTAATTTATTGCTTTATGGTTCTTTTCAATAACAAGCAGTGCTGCACGATTTTGCTTCTTTTCCTTAATAGCACACATAAGACTAACAGATTTTTTTTCATTGACTGACAGAACCCAAATGTCACCAGCAGATGAGGCTAAAGTTGCTCAGATAGAGACAACCATTAACATTCACCTCAGGCCCCGTTTAAGGTTTTCACTTACCAAGGAAGCATATTTTGGGATTGTAGGAGGAAACTTAATTGTGTACCTGGAGGCAGATGTACTAACCACTATGTCCCCCGTTGACCTCAAAAAGCGATCCTTATTCATTAAATCCTTGTGGCTTTGTCATGAGTTTGCTCTCACATGCAGTGGATTAAAAAAAGTTTGAAGTTGAAAGCCAAGTTTTGGGTTCGCTGAACAACTGTGATTGTGGACTCTGTACTTTCTCAACTTTTTCCCCAGCTATGTTTTTTCAGTTGTAGTGTGTGGGCAATGATTTATGAAATCACTATAAGTTGTACATTTGCAAATTGTGCCTGTGTTTCAAATTAAAAATAAGACCATTGACATATGTTTGAAGGCAATAACTTGAAACCTCTGAAAACTGACGTTTGTATTTATGTGTTTTATATTTCTTCTTGCAATCAAATTTGCAGATCTGAATTCCAGTACTTTCTCCGCAGTGTTACACAAGTCTCAAAACCAGGTAATGTCAACTTCAATCTAAAATTCTCACCTGAAATGTCCTGAACTATAGACAGGCTACCTGACAACAACATTACATTCTAATGTTTACGTGTATTTTTTTGTATAGTTACTAAAAGGGTCAGTTTTATTGTCGGTTAGATGGACCATGTGGACAGGCAGATTGTGTCAAATGGCAAGTGTTGTTTGTTTGATCCAATTATTTGCTTATTTTATGTTTAAAATACTTAATCACACTGTTCTATTAATGAATTGGTGTACAGTATTTAATTGTACAATATGTTCCTTAATTATAAATGTTAATTATGTGTTTTTTTTAATTATATATTGCAAATAAAAAGGGACATATTAACTCTTTTACCACCAAAAACGTTTAATGACGTATACTAAAATCCAAATGAATGCCACCAAAAACTTTAATTGACGTTTACTATGTTTTTTTTCCCCTCAATGGGCAGTGGAACGTCTGTGCAGCGCCCATTGGGGTTGTAAAATCCCAAATCACCCACTAACTATGGCCAGCAGATGGCAGCAAATCTAATTCACAGAGCGTCACTAAACAACAAAATATTAGTGTCAAAGTCACTGTTGTGCAGAAAATGTATCTTTTCACAAAAAGCTAGTTTTCTCCTTTTCTTTTCAATTTTCGCTCAATGTCACTCAAATGACCAATTTTCAAATAGGGATTACTAAAGAATGGAATAAGGTAGTAAAATACTTTTTTAAAAATGTTTTCTTTTTTTTTTTCTTTTTTTCTGGAGAGCTCAGTATTGTTCATTCTGTAATTTTACCGATTTGACATGTCATCATCATCATTGCTCTCTCTCTCTTTTTTAAAAAATTATTTTTTTTTTTTTTGTATGCGGGTGACTATGTGTATACTTTTTTTTCTAATGAAAGAATGGAACACAATCTCTCATTTGGTACCCACCACGTATAAGTACTCAGAGCACACAATATGTTTAAGTTTACCTTGAAAGATGAGTTAAAATGCTCAAAATTGGCTGGCACTATCGGGGTTGTTTTGTGGATAACGTGTGGCAGTAAAAGAGTTAATATCAGAATTTGATCTGGGGCATAGATTCCAAAAATTTGTAATGGAATGACAAAAAATGTTTTCACTTTAAACAGAGTGTTTGATTGTTTTGCCTGTGATAAACACTCATCAAGTAAAGCTCTTTTATTCATTCATTATTTTTTTATTTTTTTTTTACAGGAAAGTTCAACGTGTTGGTGTGGGGCAAACTGAGCTGGTTCTCCAACCCCCAAACTATGTTCCCAATGGCTAATGTTTTACATGCGGTACTGAGTGAAACACTGGAGTGAGTGCAACTTGGTGGTAGTCATTATGAATGTCTGTTATTTTATTCATTTACTGTACCTCGTCTAACTCCTTTTCCATCTGTCTCTCAGGGCAGTCCCCGATCATGCCCACTTCCTGTGTCGGGATCTGGAGAGTGCCGTCCTTTTGGCCGCACAGCCCCCGCTCGCAGGCTTGATTGAGACCATTTGGATTGTTGGAGGCACTCGGGTCTACAAGGTAGGGTGAAGGAGAATCAAAAAAAAAACCACCAACGGAAGAAAAATAGTAGGAAAAGTGCACAACTGGTCACTTTGTTTTTGTCATGTTTGGGTTCTATTTTTCCTTGTGTGTCTCCCTTGGTCTTGGTAAATGTAATCCCGCCCTTCCTCGTGTCAACCAATCAGTGCCCTCAGCCACTTGTGTCTTGCCCCAAGTGTGTCTTGTTGTGTCATTAGCGTGTGTGTGTGTTTAGTCTCCTGTCTCCCCTCTGTCTGTGTTGGTTCATTGTCATTTCCCTCCCGTCATGCTACCAGTTTTTGTCTTGTTGTCCTCACCACGTTTTGCTTTCTCTTGCCATTTTGTTTTGTAGTAATTAAAGTAGAGATGGGACAATGAAGCCTTGTGAAGCTTTTGAGGCTTTCGGCTGATTCATTTGGAAAAAGAGTCGGAAGTTTCAAAGCCCCATAAAATAGATGTACCGGTGACATCTGGTGGTCAACTGGAGTAATAGCAGCTATAATCCAATATAACATCAGTACATTCACTCTTACGTTTGTGTCTGTCTAATGATCATCAGGTACACATGGAAGTGTTGCAATATTTTGACACTGTACCAGTACTATGGTTCAATGTGATGTCCTGTTACTCATTCGATTCTTATAAACACACAGCTGCCACCGCGCCAAAAGGTTTGAATCAGTTACGTAATTTCCGGTATCTCATAAAGCCGCATACGTCATCAGCACGTGATCACGGAGGTTTCATCGGGGCTTTTGATACATTGTTTCGAGCAGTCTGTCTCACTCGGCTGACACATGCTCCGGAGTCTCAGTGTCAAACGTCCCATCTCTAAATTAAAGTCCTTTTTTGTACATCACCTTCGCCTCCTTGTCCTGCTTCCCTGCTGCGACTGGGTCCTCCACCAGACTTTGCCTTCTTGACAGTTTTCAAGATAACCCCAGAGTTTGTTAAACACACATTGAATCTGAATCTGATTTTTTTTACAGGATGGACTGGATCATCCCTGGTGTGATTTGGTTTTCCTGACTGATATCATGGCTGAATTTGAGTGTGATGTCTTCTTTCCTGAGATGGATCCACAAGTCTTCAAAAAGCAAGAAAGGTGCACCCCGTCCTCATCCCTGCTTGTTCTTCAACTTTCCTGAACACATCAATGAATGTGTGCTCTCATATACGGTAGTTCAATTCTGTCCATTAACGCTATCGTCCGACGGATTTGATTAATATCATATATGCAAATATCAGAAATCCGTCGTACAGTACCTTTTAAGTCAAGTGATTGTGAAACGAGATAAGGTGAACGTGTGAGTTTGATAACGTTATGAATTAGCTTTGCGTGAAAGAGTACGCATTCTCTGCAGTTGGCTGCTGACCAGTCCAAGGTGCGCCTCGTCCAAAGTCAGGTGAGACATGCTCCAGCTCACCCGCGACCCTAATTAGCTCATTTACTGCCATTGACGGCTATAGACGTCAAAAAGTCATTTCAACTAACTATTCTATTGGTTTAACATTTTTGTTCCCACTTTTGTTAACAAGAGTATGGAAACCTAGAAAAACACATTTTATTGTACATTTAGAACAGATATAAAATTTGTGATTAATCGTGAGTTAACTAGTGAAGTCATGCAATTATTTACAATAAAAAATTGTAATCTCCTGACGAGATGATTATTAAAAATTAGGGGAGTCAGGCGTTTTTAATCGTAATTAATCGCATGATTTTCAATAGTTAACTCTCAATTAATCACAAATTTTATATCTGTTCTAAATGTACAATAAAAAAAATCTAGGTTTTCATACCCTTGTTAACAAAAGTAGAAAAAACTAATACAAATAGTTAAAATGTTTATAACCGTAAATGGCAGTGAATGAGTTAAGGCAAGCGGTATCAAAAATTGATGGATAACAAAATAGTACATTTTGGGATACCTGGCCATTATCATCATATAGTCCAGGGGTGTCAAACGTACGCCAAGGGAGATCTTGTAAATTAAAAAAAAAAAAAAAAACGTGCAATGCCCAACCAATTAATCAAACGGCGAAAATCATAACATATACATTTGTAATTTCACAAGCAATCACTCAATGCTAACTATGGGTGCGAGGGATGGCCTGTCAATGTGGTAATGTCACATCCGCTCCAACATGGCGGCGAGCGTTAAAATTAACCGGCGGAATTATTTTGGCAAATACAAGACACAAAAACGGGAACACTAGATATTTATCAAACTTGATAATTTTGCTGTTTCCCCAATTATATATCGAAATGGGGCACCGGAAGTGCACTTGTTGTGTTCACTGTATTGTAGTTTCAACTAACTATTGATTTTTATTAGTGGCTGTATATATTGATTACTTTTATTATTATTTTGTCTCCAAATAAGATTTGCCGCAGTACCAAGTGGAATCCACGAGGAGAATGGCGTTAAGTATGAATTCCAGGTATTCAAGAAGATGGATGCTTTAAATGGCACTGCTGAGGTTAACTGACCATTTTAAATCGTGTGTAACATTTCCTTTTTTGTAATTTCACTGTGAAACTTTAGTAGCATTCCAGTTTTTATACCCAAATGTTAAGTATTAGTTGTGACTTGTACAAAAACAAATATGTTGTTGTGTGTGAGGGACTGTCTGCACACACTATGGTCTGTCAGACCCTGGTCATTTCTGTTTCACAAATTTAAGTAATGGATTGGATGGAGAATCCCCCCCCCCCCCACCAACCCCTCAGCCAAGGTATGAGAAAAATAACATTCGTTGAATTGCTCTCTGAGTTTACTAATCTGTACCCTCAATTTACTAATCTAGCTATAATGTGTTAGATTTAAACTGAATTTACGTGATTAAATGTGACATTTTGGTGTGCGGTTGTATTGAAATGAAATTGTAGTTTCACGTCATCACCACAAGAGGGAGGAAAAGCACCAAACAAACAATGAAGTCTGCGCTGCCTAATGAATGCATTGCTGGACAAATCCGAATGAAAGAATGCTTCTAAAGAACGCTATATTTCAAACAAATACGGTATAAAGTATTGTAATTAATTAAATATAAAATCCATGTGACATTGATTCCTCAATTTGTAATATTTCTTATGCTTTTTTTTTTTTTTTTTTTTACAATTAATTAGCCAAAACTAACAACCATCCCAATAAAATGCATAATACATATGCATTTTTTATTAGACTTCACCCCGGGACGATACATTGACTTTTTACTTTAGATTGATCAATCTATGTGATGAAAAACGAACTTAAGAGTAAATAAACTGAATTGCATCACCCATTTTTACATTCCATTACCATCCTTATAAAAGTGTCTCCTTAAAAGGGTTTCAGGGAATGATGAAGTCTTAGAACAGTGGTGGGCAAACTCGGTCCTCAAGGGCCGGAGTCCTGCAGGTTTTGAATGTTTCCCTTCTCCAACACAGCTGGTATATGATAAGCTCATTGGAGAAGGGAAACCTCCAAAACCTGCAGGACTCCGGCCCTTGAGGACAGAGTTTGCCCACCCCTGGCTTAGAATCTTGACATTCCGTACCACAGGTCACTTTTCAACTAGTTTATGTTTCTCCTGCCCGTGACAGAATACTGTTGACAAGTCTGGCAATGCAATTCATTACATGAATGGCTAGTATTTGTAATGGCTGAGTATTCCGAATATTTTTATCCATACAGTGCAACCGAAAATGTCCATACTGAAGTTGTGTAATCACTTACAAAAGTCGTGCTGCTGATGCGTAAATTCTAGTCAAAGGAGATGAAAGTCATGAGCTCGGGCACTTTCTTCCTCAACACAATAAGACGCATGAGCAAGAAGTTGGAACCCTCAGTTATAAGACCTCTTAGGGCAGCCATGGAATATGAAACACTGTCTCTTGTCACCTCGTGGACGCACAAAAAAACACATACACAGAGCATCTTACAGTGGGCCAGAAATTGAGTTGAATTATATTGCACCAAGATATTGGTATCTGGGCCTAAAGAGGGGATTTATCTGACTAAATCTACTTAATAACATGAATGATAGAAGCCATCATTAGGGTAGATGCCACAGACTTCCGACTTCCGGGTTTCACACATCAGCGTTGTTTCACTGATGGCCGCGTTCCAACACTCGCACCAACACTCGTTCCAACACTCGCACCTGATAACACGACAAAAACATTTTTAAAAATTAATGATTTGCTGTGTGAAATTAGCTGCAACACGTTTTGCTTAGACCAACCAATCACAATCAGCAGGTGGAAAAATGCTGATGTCATGGAGGGCCAACACGTTGGTCTTGTGAAGACAAATGTGAAATCTGATTGGTTGAAGAAACCGTTCCGTTGTTAGTGTTTATTTTCCATTTCTGGCCCTAGGATGTTGAATATTAAATCTGATTGGTTAAGTGTTGGGAACGTTACTTTAAAAAAGAAATTAGTTGTAGTTACTCATTATTTGCTTTAAAAAGTAACTGAGTTAGTAATTGAATGACTTCATGATAAAAGTAACTCATTACCAGGCAAATGTAACCATTTTCACTACTTAAAAAAAGTTTTATATCAAACAATTTGGATTTTAAATGTTTTTAAAATATATTATTATTATTATATTTCTATACAAGGAATTCAAATTACGTCCAGGCTATATAAGGTGTTTTCATTTATTTTTGTGAGTATTTAAGTCACACAAATGCCTCACTCAATAATATGACACATCATACAATAATAATAATAATACATTAAATTTGGAGCGGTGATGTATGTTCTACCACTGCCAGTTACTACAGCAATCAGAATAATAATACAAATAAAATAAATACTGGATAGATGGTGATTTGTGGCACATATGTCATCTATAGGTAACTTGTAGACAGTCCCTAGCCAGTTGCTCCAAGATTTTTGTTGCGGGCTAAAATTATCAATAATAGATAAAATAAATTGCCAATGCTATTAAAATATACAGTGCTTAATGCTATCATGGTCAAATCATAGCCATATCTACTACTATATTTACTCTTCAGAATCATCAGCTGATCTCTCTGAAAAACATATACTTTTGTACACTTTCAAATATGAGAGTATGGGGATATATCTTCAGTTTATAATTCTACACATATAAAGACGTGTTTGATGATTGGTTTACGTCAGAAAAGGCTTAACATGCATCATTCACATACAAATGTCACTCCATCGCCTCCATGAGTGTGAGCATATTTCTTTCAACACTTTTCACACGTTTAGCACTTGTGAAATAAGAGAAATATAATTGTTGGCGCTATTAATTACACTAAGCGAGCGTGTCGCTATGATTTATCGGTATCATTATCGCTGTTATGGTGCTTGTGGAGTCGCAATATGGTTCTTATTGGAACAGAATTGTCAACAAATCGCTCCTCATGGCGGGCCGTTTTTCGGCAAATCTCGACTGTTTTTTTTTTTTATTAAGGTCATTCTTGTCGAAGTTGTCAAACCAGTTTCAGGCGAGGACGTGGACTCTTTGCTAAAATGGTCAAATATGCTAAGCCTTAAAGTCCAGACGAAAGACACGTCCGTCACGTCGTAACACGCTTCCTGCGGCACCTCCAAAATAAAAGTCACTATATATTTCAGCTGTCAAGGCACTTTTATTGTGACAAAGTCCGACAACAACAGTGCCTCTAACTGTGCGCAAATGACATTTTCGCAGTCTTTCACCGCAAAAAGTCTTGTAAGCTTACTTCGAGTATGTATGGAGGTAAATATGGTACAAAACTAACTTGTAAAAAAAAATTGTACCTGTACAAAAAAGTCTAAATTTTATCTGTAAAAGTCGTGATTTGTACCTGTAATAAAAATTTGTACCCGTAAAAAAAAAAAAAGTTTAAGTGTAAAAAACACATTTTTTTTACAGGTACAAATCACGACTTTTACAGATAAAATTTAGACTTTTTTTCTACAGGTACAATTTTTTTTTACAAGTTAGTTTTGCACCATATTTACCTCCATACACATGGCTTGTAAAGCTGACGCTGCAGATAATCAACAAATCTTTCAGTAATCAGATAATTTCTCAAAACGCACCGCAAATTAAAAAAAATTAAAATAATATCACAATTCATATATTTTTATATATAACTCAATTCACTGCCATAAATTCATTAAAAAGTATATAAAAAAAATTAGGGGCGACGGGCAATTACATTTTTTAATTGTAATTAATCGTATGACTTCACGATTAATCGCAAATTTTATAACTTCTAAATCTGGAATAAAAAAGTTTCACTTCGTATGTCATTATTTATTTATTTTACATTCATTTTTTTAAGATTATAACGGATGGATATACGTATATACTTTAAAATTATTAAGGGTTTTACCAAAAAAGAGAAAGTTATTTCAGTAATGGATGACATCTTTTTTTTTTTTTTATATATTTACAGAGTGAGTCATACTAGTGTAAATGTAACAAAAAAGGACAAACTATATACAATGTTTTGGCACACACAATAATTATAAGAAAGTATTTACGAATACAAATAGATCACAAAATTATAGATTTAAAATCACTGTCATTGTAATTACCTTTAATATTAAACATGGAAAATGTAATTTAAAAATGATATAAGGCACAATGCATATTAATGGACAATTACCGGTAAACATGCCAGATTATAGCTGTCAGATAGTTTAAATCTGCAGCCCCTTGTCAGGTTGATGTAACATTTTGAATACAAATTCAATTTCAAAAAAGGGTTAAGTCAGACACATACAATACAGGTACACAGATCATTCAGTGGTAAACATGATCATGATCATTCATCTCTGCTATTCTCACCAGCACACTTGTGCGTCTTAGCTTTAGCCTTACTTGGGAATCTTTGACAACAAACTGAGCAGGTAAAAGGCTTCTCTCCAGCGTGGGTTCTTGTGTGTATTTTTAAGCTTCCCTTCTCAGCAAATTTTTTACCACAAACTGAGCAGGCAAAAGGCTTCTCGCCAGTGTGGGTTCTCATGTGGCTTGCTACGTGTCCCTTGTGAGCAAATTTTTTACAACAAACTGAACAGGCAAAAGGCTTCTCTCCAGTGTGGGTTCTCATGTGGCTTGCTAAGTGTCCCTTGCGAGCAAAATTTTGACCACAAACTGAGCAGGCAAAATGTTTCTCTCCACTGTGTGTTCTTGTGTGTCTTTTTAAGTGTCTCTTGTGAGCAAAATTTTGACCACAAACTGAACAGGCAAAAGGCTTCTCGCCAGTGTGGATTCTTGTGTGTATTTTTAAATATGCCTTTTGAGCAAAAGTTTGACCACAAACTGAACAGGTAAAAGGCTTCTCTCCAGTGTGGATTCTTGTGTGCATTTTTAAATCTCCCTTTTGAGCAAAAGTTCGACCACAAACTGAGCAGGTAAAAGGCTTCTCTCCAGTGTGGGTTCTTGTGTGTATTTTTAAGCTTTCCGTGTGAGCAAATTTTTGACCACAAACTGAACAGGCAAAAGGCTTCTCTCCAGTGTGGGTTCTTGTGTGTCTTTTTAAATTTCCCTTTTGAACAAAATTTTGACCACAGACTGAGCAGGCAAAAGGCTTCTCTCCAGTGTGGGTTCTTGTGTGTCTTTTTAAGTGCCCCTTTTGAACAAAATTTTTACCACAAACTGAGCAAGTAAAAGGCTTCTCTCCAGTGTGGGTTCTTGTGTGTATTTTTAAGCTTCCCTTGTGAGCAAAATTTTGACCACAAACTGAGCAGGTAAAAGGCTTCTCTCCAGTGTGTGTTCTTGTGTGTATTTTTAAATATCCCTTTTGAGCAAAATTTTGACCACAAACTGAACAGGCAAAAGGCTTCTCGCCAGTGTGGTTTCTTGTGTGTCTTTTTAAGCTTCCCTTCTCAGCAAAATTTTGACCACAAACTGAGCAGGCAAAAGGTTTGTCACCAGTGTGGCTGATCATATGTCTTCTCAATAGAGACTGGCAGCCAAAAGTTTGACCACAGTGACAGCTTTTCCACCATGTGCTGGCAGCGTGACATGTCACATCACCGTCAGACTGTTCATAGTCATCGGTTTGAGGAGAGTGTAACGTGTCTTCACCATCTGATATTCGAGCTTTCATGCTGTCTGCTTGTGATCCTCCACGGTGGTCGTCGTCATCTTCTATTGTTTGTTGTCTTGAGTTGCTGCTTGGAGACTCCGCCCCTTTGTTCTCTTCATATTGACATTCATTTTCAGTCTTCAAATGGACACCAGTCACGGGCAACTCTGTGAAATGCTCTTCCTCTTTAATGTATGGTGGCAGCCACTCTTCTTTTTTTATGTTGGGAGGCTGTGGCTGCTCCTCTTCTTTAACTTGAAGAGGCTCCAAGTCCTCCTCCTCTTTCACGCCAGGGAACTCCTGCCGCTCAGGACAAAGGTATTTTTCACTGACGTCTGCGGGACACAAGTTACACATGGTTTGGTAAAAAACGTTTATTGTGACGTTATGTGTTTTATATTTAAGATTATCACATGGGCCACCTGAGTGAAAGAGTAACAAAGCTGGCAAATGTTACGTATCTGTATTTTGTTCCAGACATCACTGAACATTACTCTGTAACCCCTGTAACACTGATTGTTCCGCACATAAATATAGAAAATATTTCAAGTTGTGAAATCTGGCATTCATTGACAAAAAGCTAACAAATGCATGCATCTGCAAGAGCTGTGCAACATCCTCGAGGAGTTGACGAACTTTTAATTATTCAAACTCTAGGGGGCAGCAAAGAAGAACAAATGAAGCCAGGGAGAGAGAAATCAATTTAGCCAACAGTGTATGTCAAACCTAAATGGGTATTTTTAATCATTGTAATGGTCTTAGTGTCAATGTTCCATTAGCATAAATATGTGGCTATATGTAATATATTAGCTAATTCTATGCTAAAAAAAAGTTTTTGATTTTTACTTAGTTACAATCAATGGTCCAACTAGTCACTTCTGTTTACAATATCAAATTATCTACTAGGCTTCCATCCTCCATCCTAGTTGTTGGTATGTCAACGAATCAAAAATAAAGAATAAACCTGCTTAATTATAAAATTCTTATAACATTTACCATCAAAAATAGGAGCACCTATTCTTATCTGAGATAAGTACCAAAGCGACTTGAGAAAAACTGTAAACGTAAGGTTAGAAAGTGCCCGGATGAAGGATCCTTTCAAAATAGACATATTGCTGAAAAGTATTGATTAAATAAGTGACAAACCTGCTCTGTTCAACACAACTCGAGGCTGCTTGCTAAAAGCGTCCATCAGTTGACGTAGTCGCTCATTCTCTTCTTGTGCACCACAAAGCTCCTCTTTGTACTTGACTTTTGTTATTGCCAACATTTTCACACGATATTCACGACACTTTTCGGTCACATTTGACATCTGTTGAGCCAATATGTCGATAACAAACGCGTTTCCTTTTTTTCGGCGGCAAGCTAAACTAAGCTAAGCTAAACAAGGCCGAAAGATTTTGACAAAAACTGTGTGATACGAATGTAACCAGACACAAAGTGGAGCAGTTTGGCTTCAATAGAATAGTGACGGACACACAGTGTCGATGTGTAAGTTCGTATAGTACGAATTCAGAATGAATTATTACGAATTATTGTAAACCGCGTGTGGCTACGTAAAAGCAGCTTGGAATGGAGTATTGGTCACGTGAAATCTATTCTACGGCGACACCAGTTGAACAAATGTTGTGTCACGGGGTGGGGCATAACTTATATAAACGTTTGAGCCTATGTTCATTTGGAGATTACATTTAAAAAAATCTTTGCATTTGGAAGAAACATGTTTAGTTACATCCATAAAAATATTGAGGGGTTTACCAGAAATATAAAGTTATTTCAGTATTAATTGTTACGAAACACTAAACAGACTGAAAGCCAGATCATTTGTGAATTTACGTCTACACGCACCAATGATGTGTGATGGTGACGACCCTGAATTTTGAACTAGTGAACACTCCAAAGCAATGGAATTGTTAGATTCTCTTTTTAGTCCAGATTGTATCCAACATGTCAACTGTACCACTCATTCATATGGCAATACATTGGATCTTGTTTTTACAAAAGGTGTCAATGCTGGCCTCTCATATCCTGCAAGTCCCTGTCTTTAACCACTTTTGTGTGTTTTTTAATCTTTTCTTTCGATGTAAAATGCTTTTATTATTGTTTGCATTGAATAACTAAATACTTGTCCATGATGTTCATTGTTCGGTTTCTTCTTTTACCACAACTACTTCGACTACATTTCTATATACAGGTAAATAAAATTCTGATGCCTTATCCCCACCTAGTGACAGGAAGTAGCAACAGCTCTGAGGCACTGTTTACGCGACGTCTCGCACAGGTATCTTTAGTTATTAAAAAAGACAAGTGAAACTTTTTTAAATTTTGTATTTATCCCCTTTGTTTTCCTCTACGCTCCACTCTGGTTGACTGTTGTTTACATGTATTTTTAGATGAGAAAAAAATGTTATTTTTTGTTTTTAATCAATATCAAAAGCTCATTTCCGTCAGTGGATTTTTTTATTTTTTGAAGACCTTTTCGATCAGACCTCCATGCGGCATGCGCAAGCCCTCTACCGGATTCAAACCACATGCCGATTCAAATTTCAGGCTATATTTTTACGTCCTGTTGATGCAGTTGCATCAAAAGAAATGAGCCTAATGGCATACCAACATCATTTGACTTTCAACGGAGGGATCAATAAATGTGCAAATTCAGCTAATACTTTTAGATACGGATGGAATCTGAAGAGATCATTGGTCAGCCGTCGAGTGAGTGCAACCCTAGCTTCAACGTGATGGGCTATAATCGCATACAGATCTATAACACTACAAATAACATCATTGTGTGAAGGCTGTGGCCTTCACACGTTATTCCATTTTTTTTTATATTCCTCCCATTGTTTGGCTTCTATCTACGTCCACATAAATCATCCGATTCTCCTCGTTCCAATTTTAACAAATTTCAAATATTTAGGCCATTTTGGCTTCCATTTTTCTTATTCCAATTAGTTTAGTAATAGTGAAAACAACCCTCCTTTTTAAGGTATCAATGTATTGTTTCTGTCAAGGCCCAGAATCTGGACGCATGATTAAGTGCGATGCGGAAAATTGTACTTACAAACCATTTGACTGGTTTCACTTCAAATATGTCAAGTTGAAGAGTGACCCAGAAGGAAAGTGGTACGGGAAGGAACGCTTTCTCCAAAGTTTGCAGGACTTCAAACGTAAATAATTGATACAGCTGTGTGGTTATCAGAAATGACTGCTTGAAGAAGAGTAAAAAATAAAAACATGTTGCAGTTTTCTCAGCATCACAAAAAACCTAAGCTACAATGATGAACATTATTGGGGAGGCAAAACATGTTTAAAATTTCATCCACTCCTGAGTAGGACGGTGACGTAGAATAGACACTAAAAAGTTGGTCCTTTATATAAAACTACATTCATTAAAAAAAAAAAAAAGTAATTTGCTTCCCTATTATTTGTAAATTGATACATGTAGTTTTTTTTCACTTTGTATAGCCATTACTTGTATTATTTATTTTTAACATATTGGACATTGATATTTGTGTTTTCCGCACAATAACAATGGCTATTATTCTTGGGCCTGAAAATTGATATTAACATAAAAAAAAAATTAAAAAACTAAAAAATTCTCCTGGAAAAAAAAAAATTAAGTAAAAAAAAA
Source organism: Vanacampus margaritifer (assembly GCF_051991255.1). NCBI lineage: Eukaryota > Metazoa > Chordata > Actinopteri > Syngnathiformes > Syngnathidae > Vanacampus > Vanacampus margaritifer. The sequence goes on along the minus strand of NC_135437.1, from coordinate 23,497,902 downwards.
AAAGCTGAATTGATAATCATATTGTTTTTACTACATTTGAAATTCACATAAGAAACAGATTTTGCTTGCATACTTTTAATTTCTTATCCAGGTGGTGTTAAATATGTTTCATATGAATATCAATCAAAAGGGAGAAGTGATGGGCACAAATTTGTCAATGCACAGCAAACATGCACAATTTTGTCCAAGTTGCAATGGTCAGCTCCAGGTTTAGTTATTAAATAGTCAATTGTTCAAATGTTGCCAAGAATGGCATACTTTTGTCTCACACTTCCAATTACTCTCTCAACACGTATCCTTACATTCGCAATCTTCCTCGTCTCTTCAACCTCAGCAGTTGTAAGTTTACAATTAGCAGTCAGATACTTATCACTCACGTGATATGAAATTAACAGTTCCGTGGTGACACGGCAATCAAATATTTGGCAGTGTTGTGATGTTTATAGCTTGACCATCTTTGAGCTCTTGCTCTCATACTGGATGGTCTGTCAATAAATATCTCAAAGCAATCTATGATGCATGTCCTGCCAAAATATTGTGTCAATACCAAAGGCATAGTGGCCTGTAGCTAATATAATGCTGTAATGCTACAAATAAGTTGTTCAAGGTGTCTATGACTACTGTGGACACACCAAATCTGTAGGACAGATCAATAATGGGCATATTAAGACAAAGTTGCATCAACGTCATAATGAGCTTTTGAAATTTGTTCACGATACAATTCTTGCTTTCCGATATCTCTGGGGAAATGAGGTTAAATACAGCCCTTAAAGTATGGAAGCTAGGAAGTCCTGTGTAGTATCTCACTTTGTTGCTGTCCTCGAAATCTTCAGGATTGTTTGCCTTCATTTTCTGTATAACATTCTTTGCACTTTGATTTTCTTTTTACGACATAAGTTATTTTTTAAGTCTTGCATTTTCAGTCTGTACCACCTCTAATTCATTAGCAACTGCACATGGAAACACGGCAAGGCCATCACGAAAACAAAGAGAACCATGCTTTGCTGATTTTGCTGTTTCTTTCAAAGCAAAATTATGGAACCAGGAAAGTGATTTCTTGACTAGCATGACTCTTATTTCTTTATTAGGTCGTGCTGTGCTATTTGGAATAGGAAAAATGGAAGCAAGAATGGCCTAAATATCAGACAACAGAGTTGTCAAGTGAGACGGATGTAACAGACAGAATCCGGCCACTTTTCAAAATAAAACATAATTTTCGAAAAAAATAAATAAAAATAATGCAATTTTTTTCCTTTCAGTACCAAATGACTCACGGCCCGGTACCAAATGATACACGGCCCGGTAGTTGGGGACCACTGCCCTACGTGACACGAGATTTGTCCAACTGGTGTTGCCGTAGAATATATTTCACGTGACCAATACAGTACTCCATTCCAGGCTGCTTTTACATAGCCACACGCGGTTCAGAATTATTCATTCTGAATTCGTACTATACGAATTTACACATCGACACTGTTCGTCCGTCACTACTCTATTGAAGCTAAATTGCTCCATTTTGTGTCTGGTTACATTCGTATCACATATTTTTTGTCAAAATCTTTCAGCCTTGTTTAGCTTATCTTATTTTAGCTTGCTAGCCACCGCAAAAAGGAGACGCGCTTGTTATCGACATATTGGCTCAACAGACGTCAAATGTGACCGAAAAGTGTCGTGAATATCGTGTGAAAATGTTCGCAATAACGAAAGTCAAGTACAAAGAGGAGCTTTGTAGCGTACAAGAAGAGAATGAGCGACTACGTCAACTGATGGGCGCCTTTTGCAAGCAGCCTCGAGTTGTGTTGAACAGAGCAGGTTTGTCACTTATTTAATCACCACTTTTCAACAATATGTCTATTTTGAAAGGATCCTTCATCCGGGCACTTTTTACCTTACGTTTACAGTTTTTCTCAAGTCGCTTCTGTAACATTTGTCAGATCAGAATTGTATTTTTAAAACGACTTGTTTAATTTTCACATCACTACAGCAGTTTATCCTCTTTTTTTTTTAAATAACAAGCTGTAGGAAAAATGATTATGTAATTTTCTGTTGTTTCCTACAATATCAATTTCTTATGTCTGTTTCTCAACCTTTTTCGAGCCACGGCACACTTTTTTCAGTGAAAAAATTTCGATGCACACAACCCATAGAAAATGTACCATAAAACAAACGTCCTAACTAAACTAAATGGCTTTGGCGTTTCATTTGTTTTTATGTTTACATTATATATATTGTTGAACAACTAAACATAACTTGAAAAAGCGCAAATAATTTCTTAAAATAAAGAGTGCAAACATACATGCATTACGCACATTATAATCAAACTATATAAAAGAGGTTGCCAATGCTAATAATATGCAGCGCTTCTATCATTGCCAACATCATTGCTATAACTGCTACTCAATTTCCTCCTCAAAATCATCAGCTCAATGCAGAAGGGGGGCAGCTCTTAGTATGCCTAGCATCAGTCAAATCTGGCCCTTTAACATTACTTTGGATTAGGTCGTCCGATACAGTGTTTCCCAGCCAGAAGTATGTGAGAACATTGCAGGGGGTATAAGATGTAAACTCAGGTAACTGATTGAAATAAAATAAAACTGCTATAGCATGACTCAGACTGTGTATTTCTTGTTTAATGTTTTGTTTAATGCCTGTTTAAAAGGGACTATAGTTAAGGTGCTCCTGTTTTTAATGGTAAATGTTAGGAGAATTATATAAGACAGCAGGTTTATTCTTTATTTTTGATTCATTGACATACCAACAACTAGAATGGAGGATGGAAGCCTAGTAGATAATTTGATATTGTAAACAGAAGTGACTCGTTGGACCATTGATTGTAACTCAGTAAAAAACAAAACCGTTTTTTTTTTCTTAGCATAGAATTGGCTAATATATTACATATAGCCACATATTTATGCTAATGGAACATTGACACTAAGCCCATCACAATGATTAAAAATAAAATAATTTAGGGCTGTTTGGTGAAATGGCCCATTTAGGTTTGACATGCACTTACTGTTGGATAAATTGATTTCTCCCTCCTGTCTTTATTTGTTCTGCTTTGCTGCCCACTAGGTGAATAATTAAAAGTTCTTCAACTCGAGAATGTTGTACAGCTGATGCAGATGCATGCATTTGTTAGCTTTTTGTGAATAAATGCCAGATTTCATAACTTGAAATATTTTCTATATTTGTGTGTGGAACAATCAGTGTTACAGGGGTTACAGAGTAATGTTCAGTGATTTCTGGAACAAAATACAGATACGCAACATTTGCCAGCTTTGTGACTCTTTCACTCAGGTGGCCCATGTGATAATCTTAAATATAACGTCACAATAGACGGTCTTTACCAAACCGTGTGTATCTTGTGTCCCGCAGATGTCAGTGAAAAATATCTTTGTCCTGAGCGGCAGGAGCCAGAGTTCCCTGGCGTGAAAGAGGAGGAGGACTTGGAGCCTCTTCAAGTTAAAGAAGAGGAGGAGCCACAGCCTCCCAACATAAAAATAGAAGAGCATTTCACAGAGTTGCCCGTGACTGGTGTCCATTTGAAGAGTGAAGATGAATTTCAATATGAAGAGAACAAAGGGGAGGAGTCTCCAAGCAGCAGCTCAAGACAACAAACAACAACAGAAGATGACGAGGACCACCGTGGAGGATTACAAGCAGAAGGTGAAGACACGTCACACTTTTCTCACACTGATGACCATGAGTATAGAGCAGTGCTGCGGTCCCCTGTCCCCCCCCACCCCCCTTTTTTTTTTTTTTAATGCACCACATACACTCACTGACATGCCTGGGAGGCGGGTGGATCGGAGCAGGGGGGATATCATTTCCCTCTGCTCCGGTTAACCTGCTCCCAATTTTAATGCACCACACACACACACTTGTATATACACTGGGTGGGGTCACATTCAAGGTTTAGGGGTAGAGTTCGCCAGTCGGCAAGCTGGCGAACTCAGTAACAGGGTTAACTCTCACTAAGAACGCTGGAGTGATGACCGGAGCCTTTCCCCGCTGGGCCTGGGGTTCGGGGGTGCCGCCCGTCCTCTTGTGCCCCCATCTCCCCTTCTGCCCCCGGTGTTCCGTCCCTCCACGCGGTGGGGGATGGGGTGGGCGCGGATGCCCTCTCCGCTCCGCTGCCCGGCCCCTCTTCGGCGCCGGTGCCTGGGTGCGGGGGATCCCCGGGATCTGGGGGTCGGGGGCTGCCAGTTCTTCAACTCGAGGATGTTGTACAGCTGGTGCAGATGCATTCATTTTTTAGCTTTTTGTCAATAAATGCCAGATTTCACAACTTGAAATATTTTCTATATTTATGTGTGGAACAATCGGTGTTACAGGGGTTACAAAGTAACGTTCAGTGATTTCTGGAACAAAATACAGATACTTAACATTTGCCAGCTTTGTTACTCTTTCACTCAGGTGGCCCATGTGAAAATCTTAAATATAAAACACATAACGTCACAATAAACGGTCTTTACCAAACTGTGTGTATCTTGTGTCCCGCAGATGTCAGTGAAAAATATCTTTGTCCTGAGCGGCAGGAGTTCCTTGGCGTGAAAGAGGAGGAGGACTTTGAGCCTCTTCAAGTTAAAGAAGAGGAGCAGCCACAGCCTCCCAACATAAAAAAAGAGGAGCGGCTGCCACCATCCATTAAAGAGGAAGAGCATTTCACAGAGTTGCCCGTGACTGGTGTCCATTTGAAGAGTGAAGATGAATGTCAATATGAAGAGGACAAAGGGGCGGAGTCTCCAAGCAGCAGCTCAAGACAACAAACAACAACAGAAGATGACGAGGACCACCGTGGAGGATCACAAGCAGACAGCCTGTTAGCTCGAATGTCAGAAGGTGAAGACACGTCACACTTTCTTCACATTGATGACCATAAACAGTCTGACGGTGATGTGACGTGTCACACTGACAGCAAACTTTGGAAATTTTCTCTGTGTGTCTACAAGTCTCAATTGAGAAAACATGTGATTGGCCACACTAAACCTTTTGCCTGTTCAGTTTGTGGCCAAAGTTTCTCTATGAAGGGAACTTTAAAAAGACACACCAGATCCCACACTGGAGAGAAACCTTTTGCCTGCTCAGTTTGTGGTAAAAATTTTGCTGAAAAGGGAAGCTTAAAAAGACACACAAGAACCCACACTGGAGAGAAGCCGTTTGCCTGCTCAATTTGTGGTAAAAATTTTGCTGAAAAGGGAAGCTTAAAAATACACACAATAACCCACACCGGAGAGAAGCCTTTTGCCTGCTCAGTTTGTGGTCAAAATTTTGCTCACAAGGGACACTTAAAAAGACACACAAGAACACACACTGGTGAGAAGCCTTTTGCCTGCTCAGTTTGTGGTCAAAATTTTGCTCACAAGGAAACCTTAAAAGACCACATGAGAACACACACTGGAGAGAAGCCTTTTACCTGCTCAGTTTGTGGTCAAAATTTTGCTCAGAAGGGACACTTAGCAAGCCACATGAGAACCCACACTGGAGAGAAGCCTTTTGCCTGCTCAGTTTGTGGTCAAAATTTTGCGGAGAAGGGAAGCTTAAAAATACACACAAGAACCCACACTGGAGAGAAGCCTTTTACCTGCTCAGTTTGTGGTCAAAATTTTGCTGAGAAGGGAAGCTTAAAAATACACACAAGAACCCACACTGGAGAGAAGCCTTTTACCTGCTCAGTTTGTGGTCAAAATTTTGCTCACAAGGGACACTTAAAAGACCACACAAGAACACACACTGGAGAGAAGCCTTTTACCTGTTCAGTTTGTGGTCAAAATTTTGCTCGCAAGGGACACTTAAAAAGACACACAAGAACACACACTGGAGAGAAGCCTTTTGCCTGCTCAGTTTGTGGTCAAAATTTTGCTGAGAAAAGAAGCTTAAAAAGACACACACTAAACCACACTGGAGAGAAGCCGTTTGCTTGTTCAGTTTGTGGTAAAAAATTTGCTCACAAGGAAATCTTAAAAATACACACAAGAACACACACTGGAGAGAAGCCTTTTGCGTGCTCAGTTTGTGGTCAACATTTTGCTGAGAAAAGAAACTTAAAAATACACACAAGAACCCACACTGGAGAGAAGCCTTTTGCCTGCTCTTTTTGTGGTCAAAATTTTGCTCAGAAGGGACACTTAAAAATACACACAAGAACCCACACTGGAGAGAAGCCTTTTATCTGCTCAGTTTGCGGTCAAAATTTTGCTGAGAAGGGAAGCTTAAAAAGACACACATTAACCCACACTGGAGAGAAGCCTTTTACCTGCTCAGTTTGTGGTCAAAGTTTTGCTCGCAAGGAAATCTTAGAAATACACACAAGAACCCACACTGGAGAGAAGCCTTTTACTTGCTCAGTTTGTGGTCAAAATTTTGCTCACAAGGGATACTTAAAAATACACACAAGAGCCCACACTGGTGAGAAACCTTTTACCTGCGCCGTTTGTAGTCAAAGATTCACAAGTAAGGCGAAAGCTAAGAGGCACAAGTGTGCTGGTGAGAATAGCAGCGATGAATGATCGTGCAAAGATCATGTCTTCCGCTGAATGAACGAATGATCAGTGTACCTGTATTGTATGTGTCTGACTTAACCCTTTTTTGAAATTGAGTTTGTATTCAAAATGTTACATCAACCTGACAAGGGGCTGCAGATTTAAACTATCTGACAGCTATAATCTGGCATGTTTACCGGTAATTGTCTATTAATATGTATTGTGCCTTAAATAATTTTTATATTACATTTTCCATGTTTAATATTAAAGGTAATTAGAATGACAGTGATTTTAAATCTACAGTTTTGTGATCTATTTGTATTCGTAAATACTTTCTTATAATTATTGTGTGTGCCAAAACACTCAAAGCTTTGTATATAGTTTGTCCTTTTTTGTTACATTTACACTAGTATGACTCACTCTGTAAATATAATTAAAAATAAAAAAGGATGTCATCCATTATTATTGAAATAGACGTAAATTTGTCAAAATATCTGTATTTCAGTCTGTTTAGTGTTTAGTAACCATTAAAACTGAAATAACTTTATATTTCCGGTAAACCCCTCAATATTGTTTTATGTATATAACTCCATTCAAAATAATTCTACACTCTTATTTTGTAGCACATCGCCAGATGTAGAGAAATTAACGTGATACACTGCACTGATGAACAATGTTGTAAGAAGATGTCAAGTTTACAAGAACATTGTACAGGGAATAAACATGTTTATTTTCGTCCAAAAGCAAATATTAAAAAAAAAAAAACATTCTCCAAATGAACATAGACACAAAAGTTTATTTAAGTTATGCCCCCAACCCCGTACGTGACACGAGATTTGTCCCCTCCCCTTAAACCCCTCAATATTTTTATGGATGTAACTAAACATGTTTCTTACTCGTCCAAATGCAAATATTTTTTTAAATGTAATCTCCAAATGAACATAGGCTCAAACGTTTATATAAGTTATGCCCCACCCCGTGACATGACATTTGTTCAACTGGTGTTGCCGTAGAATAGATTTCACGTGACCAATACTCCATTCCAGGCTGCTTTTACGTAGGCACACGCGGTTCACAATAATTCGTAATAATTCATTCTGAATTCGTACTATACGAATTTACACATCGACACTGTGTGTCCGTCACTACTCTATTGAAGCCAAACTGCTCCACTTTGTGTCTGGTTACATTCGTATCACACAGTTTTTGTCAAAATCTTTCGGCCTTGTTTAGCTTAGCTTAGTTTAGCTTAGTTTAGCTTGCCGCCGAAAAAAAGGAGACTCGTTTGTTATCGACATATTGGCTCAACAGACGTCAAATGTGACCGAAAAGTGTCGTGAATATCTGTGAAAATGTTGGCAATAACAAAAGTCAAGTACAAAGAGGAGCTTTGTGGCGCACAAGAAGAGAATGAGCGACTACGTCAACTGATGGACGCTTTTAGCAAGCAGCCTCGAGTTGTGTTGAACAGAGCAGGTTTGTCACTTATTTAATCAATACTTTTCAGCAATATGTCTATTTTGAAAGGATCCTTCATCCGGGCACTTTCTAACCTTACGTTTACAGTTTTTCTCAAGTCGCTTTGGTACTTATCTCAGATAAGAATAGGTGCTCCTATTTTTGATGGTAAATGTTATAAGAATTATATAAGACAGCAGGTTTATTCTTTATTTTTGATTCGTTGACATACCAACAACTAGAATAGAGGATGGAAGCCTAGTAGATAATTTGGTATTGTAAACAGAAGTGACTAGTTGGACCATAGTTTGTAACTAAATAAAAAACTTTTTTTTTTTTTTCTCAGCATAGAATTACCTAATATATTACATATAGACACATATTTATGCTAATGGGACATTGACACTAAGCCCATTACAATGATTAAAAATAAAATAATTTAGGGCTGTTCAGTGGAATGGCCCATTTAGGTTTGACATGCACTTACTGTTTGTTGGCTAAATTGATTTCTCTCCTCTGGCTTTATTTGTTCTGCTTTGCTGCCCCCTATAGGTGAATAATTAAAAGTTCGTCAACTCCTCGAAGATGTTGTACAGCTGATGCAGATGCATGCAATTGTTAGCTTTTTGTCAATAAATGCCAGATTTCACAACTTGAAACATTTTCTATATTTATGTGTGGAACAATCAGTGTTACAGGGGCTTACAGAGTAACGTTGAGTGATTTCTGGAACAAAATACAGATACTTAACATTTGCCAGCTTTGTTACTCTTTCACTCAGGTGGCCCATGTGAAAATCTTAAATATAAAACGCATAACGTCACAATAAACGGTCTTTACCAAACCGTGTGTATCTTGTGTCCCGCAGATGTCAGTGAAAAATATCTTTGTCCTGAGCGGCAGGAGCCAGAGTTCCCTGGCGTGAAAGAGGAGGAGGGCTTTGAGCCTCTTCAAGTTAAAGAAGAGGAGGAGCCAGAGCCTCCCAACATAAAAATAGAGGAGCGGCTGCCACCATCCATTAAAGAGGAGGAGCATTTCACAGATTTGCCTGTGACTGGTGTCCATTTGAAGAGTGAAGATGAATGTCAATATGAAGAGGACAAAGGGGCGGAGTCTCCAAGCAGCAGCTCAAGGCAACAAACAACAACAACAGAAGATGACGAGGACCACCGTGGAGGATCACAAGCAGACAGCCTGTTAGCTCGAATATCAGATGGTGAAGACAAGTCACACTCTCCTCAAACCGATGACTATGAACAGTCTGACGGTGATGTGACATGTCACACTGACAGCAAACGTTGGAAATGTTCTCAGTGTGGGAAAAGTTTTGGCTGCCAGTCTCTATTGAGAAGACATATGTTCAGCCACACTGGTGACAAACCTTTTGCCTGCTTAGTTTGTGGTCAAAGTTTCTCTAAGAAAGGAAACTTAAAAATACACACAAGAACCCACACTGGAGAGAAGCCTTTTGCCTGCTCAGTTTGTGGCAAAAAATTTGCTGTGAATCACAACCTAAAAAGACACACAAGAACCCACACTGGAGAAAAGCCTTTTGCCTGCTCAGTTTGTGGTCAAAATTTTGCTCACAGGGGAAGCTTAAAATTACACACAAAAACCCACACTGGAGAGAAGCCTTTTGCCTGCTCAGTTTGTGGTAAAAAATTTGCTCATAATGCACATTTAACAAGACACACAACAGCCCACACTGGAGAGAAGCCTTTTGCCTGCTCAGTTTGCGGTCAAAATTATGCTGAGAAGGCAAGCTTAAAAAGACACACATTAACCCACACTGGAGGGAAGCCTTTTACCTGCTCAGATTGTGGTCAAAGTTTTGCTCGCAAGGAAATCTTAGAAATACACACAAGAACCCACACTGGAGAGAAGCCTTTTGCCTGCTCAGTTTGTGGTAAAAAATTTGCTGTGAAGAGAAGCTTAAAAATACACACAAGAACCCACACTGGAGAGAAGCCTTTTACCTGCTCAGTTTGTTGTCAAAGATTTCCAAGTAAGGCTAAAGCTAAGACGCACAAGTGTGCTGGTGAGAATAGCAGAGATGAATGATGGTGCAAAGATCATGTCTACCGCTGAATGAACGAATGATCAGTGTACCTGTATTGTATGTGTCTGACTTAACCCTATTTTGAAATTGATTTTGTATATAAAATGTTACATCAACCTGACAAGGGGCTGCAGATTTGAACTATCTGACAGCTATAATCTGGCATGTTAACTGGTAATTGTCCATTATTATGCATTGTGCTTTATATCATTGTTATATTGCATTTTTCATGTTTAATATTAAAGGTAATTACAATGACAGTGATTTTAAATCTACAGTTTTGTGATCTATTTGTATTCGTAAATGCTTTCTTAAATATATTGTGTGCCAAAACACTCAAAACATTGTATATAGTTTGTCCTTTTTTGTTACATTTACACTGGTATGACTCACTCTGTAAATATAATTACAAATAAAAAAGGATGTCATCCATTATTACTGAAATAACTTTCTCTTTTTTGGTAACCCCCTTAATAATTTTAAAGTATGTACGTATAATCCATTCAAATATATTTCATTTCTACACTCTTATTTTGTAGCACATCACCAGATGTAGAAAGATGAACCTGATATGCTGCACTGATAAACAATGTTGTCAGAAGATGTTGAGTTTACGACACTGTACAGGAACACCAGTTTGAAGATTTTTTTTTTAACCTCCAACTGAATGTATAATTAAACGTGTTATTTGAGGATATTTTTAGTTATCGTTCTTTTTGTGACACGAGATTTGTCCAACGGGAATATCCATCTATCCATTTACCAAACTACCATTCACACTCACATTGTAAAATAGTTATAATCTTAAATAAATAAATAATGACATACGAAGTGGAACAGAAGGGAGACAACGGTCCATTAAAAAGTATTACAGTGCATACCATAATATGGACTGAAGGTCTATGTGATTATTATAATTATATGGGTGGGTGTTAAATACAAGAGTTTACAAGTTTACAACAACACACTGTACATGAACTACTGTAAACATGCTAAATGCAGTTTTTTTATTTTCGTTTATTTTTTATTTTGAATGTGGGTGAGTATTTGTATGTGTGTGCATGTGTGCGTGCGTGAGTGTGTACTCATTAGTTCACCTAAAACCTATTAAAAATCCCATATTGTTCACCTAAACCGAATACTTCAGAATCCAGCTAGGGTCGTGAGGTTTTCAGGAGACCCGAGGAAGGATCAAAGAAAAATAAATTTAAGTGAAATCCAGCACCGACCAGACATTACCTACTACCCACCGGGTTACCAACCAGAGTCTTTCACCAACCGCAGAAACATCTAAATTAGACATTAGTCGTCACTGTAGCTTTAGGAGAATCATATAATACTGACACCCAGTGAATAAATGACTTCCCAAAGCCAAATTTATTTAAAACAGTTAAGAGGAAGGACCAGTTAACTTTGTCAAAAGCTTTTTCTGCATCCAGTGATATAACTGCCTTTTTATCATGCCGCTGTGACATGCTAATAAGGTTAAAGAGCCTCCTAATATTATTAGTAGAGTGACGACCTTTAATAAAGCCTGTTTGGTCGCTATGAATGATTGTCGAGATTACTGTTTCTAGTCTAGATGCGAAAGCCCCAGTGATACTTTTAATATCAGTGTTAATCAGTGAAATCGGAAGTTAACTTGATGGAAGGGTGGGGTCTTTTTCTGGCTTTAAAAAAAGTTTAATTGCTGCTGTATTCATGTGTGGGTGTATGTAACCATTAGTTTTAATTTATGTTACTACTCTTAAGAATAGTGGAGCAAGCATTAAACAGAAGTGTTTAAAAAATATAGCCGTATAACCATCCGGCCAGGTGCTCTGCCATTAGTAATACTATCTCGAGCACTGTACAGCTCGTTTATAGTAAGTGGCGCATCTAACATATCTTATATCTCTAAATGCAGTTTAAAGATTTCTTATTTATTCTCCAAATGAACCTAGAATTAAATGTCTATTTTAGTTCCCCCAGTGACACGAGACTTGTCTAACTGGTGTTGCCGTAGAATAGATTTCACGTGACAAATACTCCATTCCAGGCTGCTTTTACATAGCCGAGCGCGGTTCACTATAATTCGTTCTGAATTTGTACTATACGAACTGACGCCTGTCACTACTCTATTGAAGCCAAACACAATTGCTACATTTTGTGTCTGGTTAAATTCGTATCAGAAAGTACTTGTCCAAATCTCTCGGCCCTGTTTAGCTTATCTTAGCTTAGCTTGCTAGCCGCCAAAAAAGGAGACTAGTTTGTTATCGACAAATTGGCTCAGCAGACGTAAAGTGTGAGCGTAAAGTGTCGTGAATAACGTGTGTAAATGTTCGCCATAACGAAAGTCAAGTACAAAGCGGAGCTCTGTGGCTGGGCCTGGTCTGGAGACATAATACCCATAGTGGAGATGGAGTCAAGTTTAACAAACAGAGGGTGAGCTAAAAGGAACGGTACGTTGTTGTTTATATAACAAAAACAGTGGTGGTTTGGCCCACAGCGTATCTCAGCGCATCGAAAGATAAGATTAAAAAACACAAAAGTGGTCAGAGACAGGGACCTGCAGGATGAGAGGCCAGCATTGACACCTTTTGTAAAAACAAGGTCCAACGTGTTGCCATATGAATGAGTGGTACAGTTGACATGTTGGATAAAATCTGGACTAAAAAGAGAATCTAAGAATTCCATTGCTTTGGAGTGTTCACTTGTTCAACATTCAGGGTCGTCACCATCACACATTGGTGCGTGTAGATGTAAATTCAGCAAAATATCTGTCTTTCAGTCTGTTTAGTGTTTAGTAACCATTAAAACTGAAATAACTTTATATTTACGGTAAACCCCTCAATATTTTTTATGTACATAACTCCATTCAAAAATATTCCTTACTCTTATTTTGTAGCACATCGCCAGATGTACAGAGATGAAGTGATACACTGCACTGATGAACAATGTTAGAAAATGTCGAGTTTACAACAACACTGTACAGGGACTAAACATGTTTCTTATTCGTCTAAATGCAGATTAAATAGTTCTTATTTATTTTCAACTGAACATAGACTCAAACGTTTATTTTAGTTATGCCCCCTGTGACACGAGATTTGTCCAACTGGTGTTGCCGTAGAATAGATTTCACGTGACAAATACTGCATTCCAGGCTGCTTTTACACAGCCACTCGCGGTACACTATAATTCATAATAATTCATTCTGAATTCATACTATACGAACTTACACATCGACACTGTGCGTCCGTCACTACTATATCGAAGCCAAACTGCTCCATTTTGTGTCTGGTTACATTCGTATCACATAGTTTTTGTCAAAATCTTTCGGCCTTGTTTAGCTTAGCTTAGCTTGCTAGCCACCGAAAAAAGGAGACGCGTTTGTTATCGACATATTGGCTCAACAGGCGTCAAATGTGACCGAAAAGTGTCGTGAATATCGTGTGAAAATGTTGGCAATAACAAAAGTCAAGTACAAAGAGGAGCTTTGTGGCGTACAAGAAGAGAATGAGCGACTTCGTCAACCGATGGACGCTTTTTGCAAGCTGCCTCGAGGTGTGTTGAACAGAGCAGGTTTGTCACTTATTTAATCAATACTTTTCAACAATATGTCTATTTTGAAAAGATCCTTTATCCGGGCACTTTTTACCTTACGTTTACAGTTTTTCTCATGTCGCTTTGGTACATTTGTCAGATCAGAATTGTATTTTTAAAACTACTTGTTCAATTTTCACATCACAACAGCAGTTTCTCCCCTTTTTTTTTATAACAAGCTGTAGGGAAAATTATTATATAATTTTCTGTTGTTTCCTACAATATCAATTTCTTATGTCTGTTTCTCAACCTTTTTTGAGCCACGGCACACTTTTTTCATTGAAAAAATTTCGAGCACTCCCCCCTAGAAAATGTACAAAAAAAAACATCCTAACTAAACTAAATGGCTATGGCGTTTAATTTTTTTTATGTTTATATTATATATATTGTATATTGTTGAACAACTAAACATAACTTGGAAAAGCGCAAATAAGTTCTTAAAATCAAAAGTGCAAACATACATGCATTACGCACATTATAATCAAACTATATAAAAGAAGTTGCCAATGCAAAAAATATGCAGTGCTTCTATCATTGCCAACATCATTGCTATAACTGCTACTCAATTTCCTCCTCAAAATCATCAGGTTAATGCAGAAGGGGGCCAGCTCTTAGCATGCCTAGCATCAGTCAAATCTGGCCCTTTAACATTACTTTGGAGTAGGTCGTCAGATGCAGTGTTTCCCAGCCAGTAGTACGTGAGAACATTGCAGGGGATATAAGATGTAAACTCAGGTAACTGATTGAAATAAAATAAAACTGCTATAGTATGGCTCAGACTGTGTATTTCCTGTTTAATGTTTTGTTTAATGCCTGTTTAAAAGGGACTATAGTAAAGGTGCTTCTATTTTTGATGGTAAATGTTTTAAGAATTATATAAATAAGCAGGTTTATTCTTTATTTTTGATTCGTTGACATACCAACAACTAGAATGGAGGATGGAAGCCTAGTAGATAATTTGGTATTGTAAACAGAAGTGACTAGTTGGACCATTGTTTGTGACTAAATAAAAAACAAAAACTTTTTTTTTCTTATCATAGAATTACCTCATATATTATATTTAGACACATATTTATGCTAATGGCACATTGACACTAAGCCCATCACAATGATTAAAAATATAATAATTTAGGGCTGTTCGGTGGAATGGCCTATTTAGGTTTGACATACACTTACTGTTGGCTAAATTGATTTCTCTCCCCTGGCTTTGCTGCCCCCTAGAGGTGAATAATTAAAAGTTCGTCAACTGCTGATGTTGAACAGCTGATGCAGATGCATGCATTTGTTAGCTTTTTGTCAATGAATGCCAGATTTCGCAACTTGAAATATTTTCTATATTTATGTGTGGAACAATCAGTGTTACAGGGGTTACAGAGTAATGTTCAGCGATTTCTGGAACAAAATACAGATACGTAACATTTGCCAGCTTTGCTACTCTTTCACTCAGGTGGCCCATGTGAAAATCTTAAATATAAAACACATAACGTCACAATAAACGGTCTTTACCAAACCATGTGTAACTTGTGTCCCGCAGACGTCAGTGAAAAACATCTTTGTCCCGAGTGGCAGGAGCCAGAGTTCCCTGGCGTGAAAGAGGAGGAGGACTTGGAGCCTCTTCAAGTTAAAGAAGAGGAGCAGCCACAGCCTCCCAACATAAAAAAAGAAGAGTGGCTGTCACCATACATTAAAGAGGAAGAGCATTTCACAGAGTTGCCCGTGACTGGTGTCCATTTGAAGAGTGAAGATGAATGTCAATATGAAGAGAACAAAGGGGCGGAGTCTCCAAGCAGCAGCTCAAGACAACAAACAACAACAGAAGATGACGAGGACCACCGTGGAGGATCAGAAGCAGAAGGTGAAGACACGTCACACTTTCCTCACACTGATGACCATGAACAGTCTGACGGTGATGTGACATGTCACACTGACAGCAAACTTTGGAAATTTTCTCTGTGTGGAAAAACATTTGCCTACGAGTCTCAATTGAGAAAACATGTGATTGGCCACACTAAACCTTTTGCTTGCTCAGTTTGTGGTCAAAAATTTGCTCAGAAGGGAACCTTAAAAAGACACACAAGAACCCACACTGGAGAGAAGCCTTTTGCCTGCTCAGTTTGTGGTCAAAATTTTGCTCAGAAGGGAACCTTAAAAAGACACACAAGAACCCACACTGGAGAGAAGCCTTTTGCCTGCTCAGTTTGTGGTCAAATTTTTGCTCGCGAGAAAAACTTAGCAAGCCACATGAGAACCCACACTGGAGAGAAGCCTTTTGCCTGCTCAGTTTGTGGTCAAAATTTTGCTCAGAAGGGAACCTTAAAAAGACACACAAGAACCCACACTGGAGAGAAGCCTTTTGCCTGCTCAGTTTGTGGTCAAATTTTTGCTCGCAAGAGAAACTTAGCAAGCCACATGAGAACCCACACTGGAGAGAAGCCTTTTGCCTGCTCAGTTTGTGGTCAAATTTTTGCTGAGAAGGGAAGCTTAAAAATACACACAAGAACACACACTGGAGAGAAGCCTTTTACCTGCTCAGTTTGTGGTCAAAATTTTGCTTATAATGCACAGTTAGCAAGACACACAACAGCCCACACTGGTGAGAAACCTTTTACCTGCTCAGTTTGTGGTAAAAATTTTATTGAGAAGGGAAGATTAAAAATACATACAAGAACCCACACTGGAGAGAAGCCTTTTGCCTGCTCAGTTTGTGGTCAAAATTTTGCTGATAAGGGAAGATTAAAAATACATACAAGAACCCACACTGGAGAGAAGCCTTTTGCCTGCTCAGATTGTGGTCAAAATTTTGCTCATAAGGGAACCTTAAAAAGACATACAAGAACCCACACTGGAGAGAAGCCTTTTGTCTGCTCAGTTTGTGGTAAAAAATTTGCTCGCAAGGGACATTTAAAAGACCACACAAGAACACACACTGGAGAAAAGCCCTTTGCGTGCTCAGTTTGTGGTCAAAATTTTGCTGAGAAGGGAAGCTTAAAAATACACACAAGAACCCACACTGGAGAGAAGCCTTTTGCCTGCTTAGTTTGTGGTCAACATTTTGCTCAGAAGGGACACTTTAAAATACACACAAGAACCCACACTGGAGAGAAACCTTTTACCTGCTCAGTTTGTTGTCAAAGATTCCCAAGTAAGGCTAAAGCTAAGACGCACAAGTGTGCTGGTGAGAATAGCAGAGATGAATGATGGTGCAAAGATCATGTCTACCGCTGAATGAACGAATGATCTTTGTACCTATATTGTATGTGTCCGACTTAGCCCTTTTGCGAAATTGATTTTGTATATAAAATGTTACATCAACCGGACAAGGGGCTGCAGATTTAAACCATCTGACAGCTATAATCTGGCATGTTTACCGGTAATTGTCCATTAATATGTATTGCGCCTTATATAATTTTTATATTGCATTTTCCATGGTTAATATTAAAGGTAATTAGAATGACAGTGATTTTAAATCTACAATTTTGTGATCTATTTGTATTCGTAAATACTTTATTATAATTATTGTGTGTGCCAAAACACTCAAAGCTTTGTATATAGTTTCTCCTTTTTTGTTACATTTAAACTAGTATGACTCACTCTGTAAATATAATTACAAATAAAATAGGATGTCATCCATTATTACTGAAATAACTTTCTCGTTTTTGGTAAACCCCTCAATATTTTTAAACTATGTACGTATATCCATTCAAATATATTTTATTTCTACACTCTTATTTTGTAGCACATCACCAGAGGTAGAGAGATGAACCTTTTATGCTGCACTGATAAACAATGTTGTCAGAAGATGTCGAGTTTACACACTGTAGCAGGGATCCCCAACTGGCGGACCGCGGTCCGGACCCGGACCCCGAGACCATTTTATCCGGACCAAGCATTTTTTGTTTTAAAGTACGATAATACGTTCATTCTTAACAAAAGCCATTTTTGAATAGGCCCGCGCGAGGGCAGCTACGATTGAACCGGGGTCCTTTGACCGGCAGCATGCTCTTATTTACATGGGACAGGCTTTACTATGGGAAAGTGGGTGAACTATGGCGCTGTCTAAAGTTAGAAAAGTTGACTCTGAAAACCGAGTCTTTAGAGATGAGTGGACTGAAGCTTACGCTTTCATTTTGCCAGCAGCGAGTGCTACAAGGCCAGTGTGTCTTATATGCACGGAGTCTGTTGCTCTTGTTAAAAGCGCCAATATCAAGCGGCATTACGAGACAAGACACAAAACCTTCGACGCAAATTACCCGCCAGGATCAGCGACGAGGGCACAGAAATTACATGAACTGAAAGGACAGTATGAGCGCGCAACACGGGTAATTGCACAGACGCTAACAGCATAACAACGAGCATACGAGTGTTCACTACGTGTGCAGTGAATTTTGGGCAAGCACAAAAAGCCTTTTAGTGACTCCGGAATGATCAAAGAGTGTATGGAGGCGATGGCAGAAACGCTATTGGAGGGAAAAGAGGGGCAGCAGCTTAAACAAAAGGTCCGACAGATTCCACTATCATCCACAACTACAACAAGAAGAGCCGAGCTGCTATCCGAAGATGTGCAGTCCCAGCTCGACAGCGCCATTCAAAGTGCCCCATGCATCGCATTAGCTGCTGATGAATCAACTGACATGAGTGACAATGCACAACTTTTGGTATATGTCAGGTTCTATCATGAAGAGAGTAAAACATTTGTAGAGGACATTTTAGGCATCACAGCTTTGAAAACACACAAAAGAGGAGAGGACATCTATTTAGCCATAAAGGAAATGCTGACACAGAGGGGAATAAATCTAAAAAATGTTGTCTCTATCACTACTGACGGGGCACCATCCATGATGGGACGAGAAAAGGGTGCAGTTACTCGACTGAAACATGACCACCCAGAACTCTTGTCATATCACTGCATTATCCACATGGCTGTCCTCTGCTCATCACTGTCAGAGCACTATGGAGATGCTATGAACACCATCACCAAACTTTCTCAGGGCTTCATCATCTCACCAGCATCGTCTGCTGAGGGAATTCTTAGCAGAAGTAGATGCACCTGCCAATGACCTACTACTACACTCCAATGTCAGGTGGCTGAGTAAAGGAAAAGTTCTGGCATGTTTTTGGAAGATAAGGAATGAAATTAAAGATTTCCTGGCAAAACAAAAGAGTCCAAAGGCTCAGGTGTATTTCGACTTTTTGGAGGAGGAAAGTAACTTGGATACACTTGCCTTTCTGGTTGACGCCACAGGACACATAAATGACCTGAATTTGAAGCTTCAAGGAAAAGACAATTCTGTGTGTGACCTGGTGGCTGCTGTCAAGTCTTTTCAGAAGAAACTGGAACTTCTGAAAAGGGATCTTGAGGAGGACTGTGCACATTTTCCTTCATTGAAAGAGATTCAAGGTGTCAATGTCACTGCTCATTCTGACTTTATGCAAAAGTTGATTGAAAACTTTAAGGCTCGTTTTGATGGCTTTACTTTGGGAGACCAGCTCTTGATCTTTGTTAAAAATCCATTTTTAGTTAAGAATGTTGTCTTTTTTCAAAAGAAGCCACACATGTGTATAAATGGGCAAATGCACAGTCCCTCCAAATGGAGCTTTTAGATCTGCAGGCTGATGTAGTGTTAAGAGAACAAAGTGAATCCTCTGATCCTGCAAAGTTCCCTTTTCTCATCAAAGTGGCATTGTACACATTAACAATGTTTGGCTCTACCTATAGTTGTGAGTCAGCCTTCTCATCTGTAAGAGCACACGTATTGCACTTCTAGGCAGTATACAAATATAAGAATAGGAGTTAGTTAATGCGCAATACATTTTTGTTACACTGTGATTTACATTCAAATATATTTGCACTAAAATGAATGAAAGAGAGTAAGTTTAACAAGTTGTATTATTGTCACTGTAACAGCACGTTTGCAATTTAATAAAATAACAGAAAAATGAATTATCGTCTGAATGTTGTTGCATGTTCGGACCCTGGTCTACTAGGCTGATGGAGTTACTGGACCTCTTGCCGGTTTAGTTGGGGATCCCTGCTGTACAGGAACACCAGTTTGAAGATTTTTTTTTAAAACTCCAAATTGTATAATTAAACGTGTTATTTGAGGATATTTTTAGTTATTCTTTTCGTGACACGAGATTTGTCCAACTGGAATATCCATTTACCGAACTACCATTCACACTAACATTGTAAAATAGCTATAATCTTAAAAAATATATATATAAAATAAATAAATAATGGCATACGAAGTGGAACAGAAGGGAGACAACGGTCCATTAAAAAGTATTACAGTGCATACCATAATATAGACTGAAGGTCTATGCGATTATTATAAAAAATTGTAAAAATTGACTGACGGAAATTTGCTTCTGACATGACATAAATTAAAAACAAAAAATAACTTTTTTTCTCATCTAAAAATACATGTAAACAACAGCCAACCAGAGTGGAGCATAGAGGAAAACGGGATAAATACAAAATTTAAAAAAAGTTTCACTTGTCTTTTTTTAATGAGTTAAGGTACCTGTGCGAGACGTCGTGTAAACAGTGCCTCAGAGCTGTTGCTGCTTCCTATCACTAGCTGGGGATAAGGCATAAGAATTTTATTTACCTGTATATAGAAATGTAGTCGAAGTAGTAGTGGTAAAAGAAGAAACCGAACAATGAACTTCATGGACAAGTATTTAGTTATTAAATGCAAACAATAATAAAAGCACTTTATTTGCTGATTTTGAAATGAACCCGCGGTCTGAAATAAACAGCGCCCCCTGACGGCCAACCGGGAAAATTCCCTTATTATTGCTCGTATTATGTCTCCAGACTGGGCCTGGTCTGGAGACATAATACCTATTCTGCCCTTCAGAAGTTCACCGTTTGAGTTTGTGCAACCATAGAGCGCCCTCCAGGGGTTGCTTTGTTCATTGTTTTGGTAGAAGAGAGAATTCAAATGTGGCAGTATGCAACGCAGACTCGTTTATGTGCTACGCGAACTGTTGGATCCTGTTTCGTTGTTGCTTTAGACAAGAATTGTCCGTAAGCACTGAAGAGGTTAAATTTATGCCTCTTTTGCGTGTTCCAAAAATATGAAGACAGATTTTTAATGTAAGAAAAAACACCTTTGCAAAGATGATTTATTAAAACAGAGATCTCCGGACATCGGGACACCCTGAACATCACGTAGGAGGTGGAATTTTCAGAGTGCCCATTGTGCCCCCTCCCTTATGAGAGAGGGCTACTTATAGTATCGAGCTTGGAAAGTGAAACGCCTTTTAAAACGCGTTATACAACAGATTTGCAGCTGTGCCGGTCTCCAGACAAAATATACTCTCCGGACACTTTTCTCAAAACAATATCTCACAAACAAGTTGAACTAGATTTAGTGTGGCCGTGAGCGATGATGCCAACAGAGTCAGTGTGTGTGGGTGTGTGTGTGTGTTCGAGGCAGATTCTGTTCTCAAGGACAAAAAATGTGTGTGTTTTCGCACACTGAGAAGGAATTTTAGACCAAACAATTTACCAGCTTAGGTTAAGGTCAAATTATACTGAGTTCAACACTATTTCACCTACTTTACACATCTATAAGACATTTCAACATGGTTAATATATGAAATAAAGAATTAAAATGTTAATAATGTCTAACAGTACATGTGATGTTAAGAAAATAACACTGTG
Source organism: Vanacampus margaritifer (assembly GCF_051991255.1). Classification (NCBI taxonomy): domain Eukaryota; kingdom Metazoa; phylum Chordata; class Actinopteri; order Syngnathiformes; family Syngnathidae; genus Vanacampus; species Vanacampus margaritifer. The sequence continues at coordinate 23,476,652 of NC_135437.1, read as the reverse complement.
TATTCATTTTAGTTAATTTAGGACAGTATTAGAGATAAGAGACTGTTGTGCAATGTAACTAGCTATTAGCATGAGAGTGTGTCGTGTACAGTTAGCTAATACACATTATTTGTTAATGTTTTTTTTTTGTAGTTTTACGACGACCTAAAGAGGGTAATGGTCAGAGGCCATTGTTCAAATAAACAGCCCAAAAGGAAAACAAAGTCTGGTTATTTGGAACGTCGTTAACTCGCTGTCTAGCTGGTGAAATCTAGAAGCTTCGGAGCGAGGACAGCACAATACCCATAGTGGAGATGGAGTCAAGCCAGCATTGACACCTTTTATAAAAACAAGGTCCAATGTGTTGCCATATGAATGAGTGGTACAGTTGACATGTTGGATAAAATCTGGACTAAAAAGAGAATCTAAGAATTCAATTGCTTTTGAGCGTTCACTAGTTCAACATTCAGGGTCGTCACCATCACACATTATTGGTGCGTGTAGACGTAAATTCATCAAAATATCTGTCTTTCAGTCTGTTTAGTGTTTAGTAACCATTAAAACTGAAATAACTTTATATATCCGGTAAACCCCTCAATAATTTTATGGATGTAACTCCATTCAAAAATATTCCACACTTATTTTGTAGCACATCGCCAGATGTAGAGAAATGAACGTGATACACTGCACTGATGAATAATGTTGTTAGAAGATGTCGAGTTTACAACTACACTGTACAGGGACTAAACGTGTTTCTTATTCGTCCAAATGCAAAGATTTTTTTTTTTAAATTTATTCTCCAAATGAACATAGACTCAAACGTTTATTTAAGTTATGCCTCCAACCCCCTACGTGACACGAGATTTGTCCAACTGGTGTTGCCGTAGAATAGAGTTCACGTGACCAATACTCCATTCCAGGCTGCTTTTACATAGCCACACGCGGTTCACTATAATTCATAATTATTCATTCTGAATTCGTACTATACGAACTTACACATCGACACTGTGCGGCCGTCACCACTCTATTGAAGCTAAACTGCTCCATTGTGTGTGTGGTTACATTCGTATCACATAGTTTTTGTCAAAATCTTTCGGCCTTGGTTAGCTTAGCTTAGATTACTAGCCACCGAAAAAGGAGACGCGTTTGTTATCGACATATTGGCTCAACATACGTCAAATGTGACCGAAAAGTGTCGTGAATATCGTGTGAAAATGTTCGCAATAACGAAAGTCAAGTATAAAGAGGAGCTTTGTGGCGCACAAGAAGAGAATGAGCGACTACGTCAACTGATGGACGCTTTTTGCAAGCAGCCTCGAGTTGTGTTGAACAGAGCAGGTTTGTCACTTATTTAATCAATACTTTTCAACAATATGTCTATTTTGAAAGGATCCTTCATCCGGGCACTTTTTACCTTAAGTTTACAGTTGTTCTCAAGTCGCTTCTGTACATTTGTCAGATCAGAATTGTATTTTTAAAACGACTTGTTTAATTTTCACATCACTACAGTAGTATATTCTTCTTCTCTTTTTTTTTATAACAAGCTATAGGAAAAATTATTCTGTAATTTTCTGTTGTTTCCTACAATATCAATTTCTTATGTCTGTCTCTCAACCTTTTTTGAGCCACGGCACACTTTTTTCATTGAAAAAATTTCGAGGCACACAACCCATAGAAAATCTACCAAAAAAACAAACATCCTAACTAAACTAAATGGCTCTGGCGTTTCATTTTTTTTTTAATGTTTACATTATATATATATTGTATATTGTTGAACAACTAAACATAACTGCGAAAAGCGCAAATAATTTCTTAAAATCAAAAGTGCAAACATATATGCATTACGCACATTATAATCAAACTATATAAAAGAAGTTGCCAATGCAAAAAATATGCAGTGCTTCTATCATTGCCAACATCATTGCTATAACTGCTACTCAATTTCCTCCTCAAAATCATCAGCTCAATGCAGAAGGGGGCAGCTCTTAGCATGCCTAGCATCGGTCAAATCTGGCCCTTTAACATTACTTTGGATTAGGTCGTCCGATGCAGTGTTTCCCAGCCAAAAGTATGTGAGAACATTGCAGGGGGTATAAGATGTAAACTCAGGTAACTGATTGAAATAAAATAAAACTGCTATAGCATGACTCAGACTGTGTATTTCTTGTTTAATGTTTTGTTTAATGCCTGTTTAAAAGGAACTATACAGTAGTGAAGGTGCTCCTATTTTTTAATGGTAAATGTTATAAGAATTATATAAGACAACAGATTTATTCTTTATTTTTGATTCGTTGACATACCAACAACTAGAAACGTTTTTCTTTCTTAGCATAGAATTAGCTAATATATTATATATAGACACATAATTATTATGCTAATGGCACATTGACACTAAGCCCATCACAATGATTAAAAATAAAATAATTTAGGGCTGTTCGGTGGAATGGCCCATTTAGGTTTGACATACACTTACTGTTGGCTAAATTGATTTCTCTCCCCTGGCTTAATTTGTTCTGCTTTGCGGCCCCCTAGAGGTGAATAATTAAAAGTTCTTCAACTCCTCGAGGATGTTGTACAGCTGATGCAGATGCATGCATTTGTTAGCTTTTTGTTAATAAATGCCAGATTTCACAAATTGAAATATTTTCTAGAATTATGTGCGGAACAGTCAGTGTTATAGGGGTTACAAAGTAACGTTCAGTGATTTCTGGAACAAAATACAGATACGTAACATTTGCCAGCTTTGCTACTCTTTCACTCAGGTGGCCCATGTGATAATCTTAAATATAAAACACATAACGTCACAATAAACGGTCTTGACCAAACCGTGTGTATCTTGTGTCCCGCAGATGTCAGTGAAAAATATCTTTGTCCTGAGCGGCAGGAGCCAGAGTTCCCTGGCGTGAAAGAGGAGGAGCACTTTGAGCCTCTTCAAGTTAAAGAAGAGGAGCAGCCACAGCCTCCCAACATAAAGAAAGAGGAGCGGCTACCACCATACATTAAAGAGGAGGAGCATTTCACCGAGTTGCCCGTCACTGGTGTCCATTTGAAGAGTGAAGATGAATGTCAATATGAAGAGAACAAAGGGGCGGAGTCTCCAAGCAGCAGCTCAAGGCAACAAACAACAACAACAGAAGATGACGAGGACCACCGTGGAGGATCACAAGCAGACAGCCTGTTAGCTCGAATGTCAGAAGGTGAAGACACGTCACACTCTCCTCACATTGATGACCATAAACAGTCTGACGGTGATGTGTCATGTCACACTGACAGCAAACTTTGGAAATTTTCTCTGTGTGGAAAAACATTTGTCTACAAGTCTCAATTGCGAAAACATGTGATTGGCCACACTAAACCTTTTGCCTGCTCAGTTTGTGGTCAAAATTTTGCTCAGAAGAAAACCTTAAAAATACACACAAGAACCCACACTGGAGAGAAGCCTTTTGCCTGCTCAGTTTGTGGTCAAATTTTTGCCCGCAAGAGAAACATAGCAAGTCACATGAGAACCCACACTGGAGAAAAGCCTTTTGCCTGCTCTGTTTGTGGTCAAAATTTTGCTGAGAAGGGAAACTTAAAAAGACACACACTAACCCACACTGGAGAGAAGCCTTTTGCGTGCTCAGTTTGTGGTCAAAATTTTGCTCAGAAGGGACACTTAAAAAGACACACAAGAACACACACTGGAGAGAAACATTTTGCCTGCTCAGTTTGTGGTCAAAATTTTGCTGAGAAGGAAAGGTTAAAAAGACACACAAAAACACACACTGGTGAGAAACCTTTTGCCTGCTCAGTTTGTGGTCAAAATTTTGCTCACAAGGGAGACTTAAACATGCACACAAGAACCCACACTGGAGAGAAGCCTTTTGCTTGCTCAGTTTGTGGTCAAAAATTTGCTCACAAGGGACACTTAAAAATACACACCAGAACCCACACTGGAGAGAAGCCTTTTGCCTGCTCTGTTTGTGGTCAAAATTTTGCTCGCAAGGAAATATTAAAAATACACGCAAGAACACACACTGGAGAGAAACCTTTTACCTGTGCCGTTTGCTGTCAAAGATTCCCAAGTAAGGCTAAAGCTAAGAGGCACAAGTGCTGTTGAGAATAGCAGAGATGAATGATGCTTGATATGATCTCATTTATGAATTTACTTTTCAAATGGTGCAGAGATCATGTCTACCGCTGAATGAACGAATGATCTGTGTACCTGTATTGTGTATTGTATGTGTCTGACTTAACCCTTTTATGAAATTGAATTTGTATTCAAAATGTTACATCAACCTGACAAGGGGCTGCAGATTTAAACTATCTGACAGCTATAATCTGGCATGTTTACCGGTAATTTTCCATTAATATGCATTGTGCCTTATATCATTTTTAAATTACATTTTCCATGTTTAATATTATGATCTATTTGTATTCGTAAATACTTTCTTAAATATATTGTGTGTGCCAAAACACTCAAAACATTGTATATAGTTTTTCCTTTTTTGTTACATTTACACTAGTATGACTAACTCTGTAAATATAATAAAAAATAAAAAAGGATGTCATCCATTATTACTGAAATAACTTTCTCTTTTTTGGTAAACCCCTCAATAATTTTAAAGTATGTATCCATTCAAATATATTTCATTTCTACACTCTTATTTTGTAGCACATCACCAGATGTAGAGAGCTGAACCTGATATGCTGCACTGATGAACAAAGTTGTTACAAGATGTCGAGTTTACAACAACACTGTACAGGGACTAAACATGTTTCTTATTCGTTTAAAAATGTATTCTCCAAATGAACATAGACTCAAACGTTTATTTAAGTTATGCCCCCAACCCCCTGCGTGACACGAGATTTGTCCAACTGGTTTTGACGTAGAATAGATTTCACGTGACCAATACTCCATTCCAGGCTGCTTTTACATAGCCACACGCGGTTCACTATAATTGATAATAATTCTGAATTTGTACTATACGAACTTACACATCGACACTGTGCGTCCGTCACTACTCTTTTGAAGCCAAACTGCTCCGTTTTGTGCCTGCTTACATTTGTATCACACAGTTTTTGTCAAAATCTTTCGGCCTTGTTTAGCTTATATTAGCTTAGCTTGCTAGCCACCGAAAAAAGGAGACGCGCTAGTTATCGACATATTGGCTCAGCAGACGTCAAATGTGACCGAAAAGTGTCGTGAATATCGTGTGAAAATGTTCGCAATAACGAAAGTCAAGTATAAAGAGGAGCTTTGTGGCGCACAAGAAGAGAATGAGCGATTACGTCAACCGATGGACGCTTTTTGCAAGCAGCCTCGAGTTGTGTTGAACAGAGCAGGTTTGTCACTTATTTAATCAGTACTTTTCAACAATATGTTTATTTTGATAGGATCCATCATCCGGGCACTTTTTACCTTGCGTTCACAGTTTTTCTCAAGTCGCTTTGGTACATTTCTCAGATCAGAATTGTATTTTTAAAACTACTTGTTCAATTTTCAGATCACTACAGCAGTTTCTCCCTTTTTTTTTTAAATAACAAGCTGTAGGGAAAATGATTATATAATTTTCTGTTGTTTCTGTTAGAAAACATGTATTTTTGTTCTCTTTTGCGTGTTTAAATAAATCAGAGTTGAGATCTGTGAAGAGGTCCCTTGCAAGGTTTTTAATACAGACATTTCTGATGACACAAAATTGAATTCACCCAAGCAGTGATCCGTCCAAAATGTGTGTCTCCCTAATGGATACACGGCACATTTATAGAAAAACACAGTGTTTACAAGAAATCGCTTCTCCCCCCGCCTTCGCAGAGTTCTTGCAGGTGCAAAAGATCAGATTAGAGTTCGACAGCAGTATCCTAGCTCGTCCTTGAACTTTTAGACTTTTAGTGATGTGACATGTCACACTGACAATTTACAACAACAATTTGTAAATAAAGGGCGGAATCAGCCTGGGAACTCTTCCTTGTTTATACTACAGCCTTCCCTGCTTCGCAAAACATGTTTTTGAGAGGGTCTGGGAGAAGGCTTGGACAGCCCTGTTTCTCACGCTCACAACTTTTTGTTAACGAATAAAAGACGGAGCGGCACACGGTCCGGACAGAGTCAGCTGTGGAATATGTGCGATCGCCCAGCCGTTTTGCAGCTCGTTCTACCCGGACCGTAGGCTCTCCCGTTAGTGTCAAGGTAAGCGCTGATGATGATCATATTTTGCTGCTTAACGTTGTAGTCTATTGATTGCTGTTTGCGGGGAATAAAAGGTACAATTATTCTAGCACAGCACAGGTGTTGATTACTGTTTGCGGGGAATAAAACATACGATTATTCTAGCACAGTCCAGGTGTAGATTGCTGTTTGCGGGGAATAAAAGGCACAATTATTCTAGCACAGTAAATCAGTCTCTTGTGTATTCATTGTTACCGCCGATCACTCACGATCCTGCATAAAAATATAAAGGTGAAGTAGTGTTTTCCATAAAACAAATATTAAAGGTAATTACAATGACAGTGATTTTAAATCTACAATTTTGTGATCTATTTGTATTTGTAAATACTTTCTTATTATTATTGTGTGTGCCAAAACACTCAAAGCTTTGTATATAGTTTGTCCTTTTTTGTTACATTTACACAAGTATGACTAACTCTGTAAATATAATAAAAAATAAAAAAGTATGTCATCCATTATTATTGAAATAACTTTCTCTTTTTTGTTAAAATATTGCTTGATGGGAAAGTTGCCCCTGGCAACATGGCGGCCCATTGGCACGGGTTATAGTATGCTCTAGTCTACTATAAAGTTGTTTATTTATGACAAGAGAGCAGCACAGCCCGGAAACACATGACCAATCTTTGTCTGCTGATGGTAAATTGTGGCCAATTTTGGTAGTAACTGACAGATAGCGGGCATTTTGAGTTGACTGGTGTTATACATTATTAACATTTTTAATTCTTTATTTCATATATTAACCATGTTGAAATGTTTTATTGATATGAAGTAGGTAAAATAGTGTTTGAACTCAGTATAATTTGACCTTAAACTAAGCTGGTACACATTGTTTGGTCTAGAAGTTCCTTCTCAGTGTTCTGTGCGAAAACACATTCTTTCGTGAGAGAGAGCGCGCACTCCCACAACTCTACTACATTAGGAGCTGTTGTTAGACATTATTAACATTTTAATACTTTATTTCATATATTAACTATTGTTATACATTATTAACATTTTAATTCTTTATATTAACCATGTTGAAATGTTTTATAGATGTGAAGTAGGTAAAATAGTGTTGAACTCAGTATAATTTGACCTTAAGCTGGTACATATCGTTTGGTCTAGAAGTTACTTCTCTGTGCGAAAACACATTTCTGTTCGTGAGAGAGAGCGCACACTTATATAACTATATTACATTAGGAGCTGTCGAGTTCAACTTGTTTGTGAGATTTTGTTATGGGAGAAAAGTACGACAAGTGCCTTGAGAGTATATTTTGACTAGAGACGAATACAGCTGTATCTGTGTACTGAGAATTCTGTTTTTCAATCTGTATTTTTCCATTATATAACATATTTACTTATTCATGAGGGGAGGAGTTGGTGGCATTGTTCTTTCAATTTGATTGTAATAAAGAGTGGGCTCTTCGAAAGAGGAGTGGCATTATTGATCTGAAACTGTTTGAGTTTTATTCAATGATGTGACGGAGATCTCTGTTCATTTCTTATCTCACAATTTGATTTATTGGACACGCAAAAGTAGCATGGATTTTTAACATACCCCCTTCACTGTCCAGTTCAACTTGTTTGTGAGATTTTGTTATGGGAAGAAGTACGAGAAGTGCCCTGAAAGTATATTTTGTCTTGAACACAGGTGCAACTGAGAATTCTGTTTTTGTAATCTGTTTTCGTCTCTTATATAACATATTTACTTATTCATGAGAGGAGGAAGAAGAGGTATTTTTCTTTTGGACTTGATTGTAATAAAAAGCTGGCTCTTCGAAGGAGGAGGGGCATTATTGATCTGAAACTGTTTGAGTTTGATTCAATGATGTGACTGGAGATCTCCGGAATAAATCATCCTGCGCAGGGATTCTGTTCATGTCTTATCTCATCATTTGATTTATTGGACACGCAAAAGTATGGATTTATTAAACATACACCCTTCACTGGACACTGTCTTTTGACCATGGATTAAAGGTTTGTTGGTTCCAGGTTCGTTAAATCAAGGTTCCATTGTATTTCAATTGTTTCCTACAGGAAAATGTGTTCATGAAATACAAGCTTGACCCACATGAGGGATAGTGTTCAGGATGACAAACTGACCTGGGATGATGTAGGGAGATTTGGCAACAGCAGCTTCATGGTGGAAGATCTCAACACTAAGGCCCGTTGATGCTGTATTGTACAAGCGGTACCTCACCATGAAGGATCCATCTCCTCTGTCCAAAGGTGGGGGGACGTGGATGCGGACGTGCTCCTTCTTCTTGATAGATATTATAACATTTTTAATACTCCATTTCATATATCAACCATTGTTACACACTATTAACATTTTAATTCTTTATATTAACCTTGTCGAAATGTTTTGTGTCCTGTGCAGAGCAGATGGTGTTGATCTCGGTATAATCTGACCTTAAACTGGGACATACTATTTAGTCTAAAAAAAGTTCCTTCTCAGCGTTTTGTGCGAAAACACATTTGGTCCTTGAGAACAGAATCTGTTTCGAAATAACACACACACACACACACTCTTTATTTGCAACTTGTTTGTGAGATTTTGCTATGGGGAAAATCCTTCAACTATATAACACATTCAGTCCCAAAAACACACCCACACCTGACCTTGTTTATGCCATCTGCTCACGGAAAAGTACGAAGAATATGTTTAGTCTATAAATGAAAGAGAGGAGGTCTTTTTAACTATAAGAAGCTATTGACCACGTAGAAGAGTACATTTGACGCTCTGAATCCCACCTGTTTAAGTGATGAATTAGAGGCAGTTATTTGTCCAGAGATCTCTGACCTTTTTCTTAGATTAAATCATTTTTGCAAAGGTGTATTTTTCTTGCATTAAATCTATCTTCATTTTTGGAACACGCAAAGAGGACAAATTAATTTCATTCCTCTTCAGGTTTGAACTTCAATATCATTCTTATGTTGTATGTAATAATATCGGCCGATTAGATCGGTCGAGGCCTACAATTACTAGCAGTAATTTGAGCAAATTTGTTATTTCAGAAGTATGTAACACATGGATAACCTTTTGCAATAATCAGTTCCCAGGGAGTAGTTTCAAAAAGGTTTGACCCCTGTGTTAGTCAAAACAGTGCTTCACGTGACGTCTCATCGTTCTCTGTACGGACTCGCACTGTAGATACAAAAGTGTACAGGCAAAGCTGCCGTAGTCTAATGTGTCTCTAAGCACCCAGACTGCATTGTTTGAAATCACATTTTACCTCACATTATAACTGAATTCAAAACTACACATTCACATTTTAAAAGACGGAGAAAAAAAGAGTAAAAACTTTATTGTGACTTTCAAAGTGTCAACAACAACCAGCATTCTTACAGGAACTATCTTGCTGGTCTCAACATTAGTATGCGAAGATGTGTTCTGTTTTGTATCCTAGCTCGTCCAGATTTGGCAGACACGCATTCTGGATCATTGGAGAAGGACCACACAGAACAACAAGAACGTCTGCGGACGGAGCAGGTAGGTGAGCCTTGATCATAGTCGAGGTCACAAACCCGGAACTGTACTTCCATCCTACAGAATTAAAGAGAGGGGGGAGACAGAGAGAAGAAATTGACACAAAATACTGAAAGGGCAATAAACTGGAACTCTCCTTAAATTGTTCCCTTAGTAAAGGAATACAGTAGGGTTTGCTTCTGCGTAATGCATGTACATTTATCACGACAATAAGAGTCACAATATTCCATTTAAAACAGAAAACAGCTGTTGTGGGAACCATAAGTGAGAGTCCATTTGAAAAACATACAACCGTGTGATAATTAATTGATGCTCTTGCTCTCTTCACAACAAAGGACAATTTGGATAATATCTGTGTCTGACAAATAAGCTCTCGATAATTAAAGCTAATAATTACATTTGCAAGTGATTAGACTGTGTTGCAAAATTAGGAACGGCTTCATCTGGCCTGCAGGTCAACCAAAACTAAAGCACTCCAAAGAGCAAAAGCACTACTGTGCTTCTCATGAATAATGATCATGGATCTGTTTTTCTGTCTGGAACGAATGAAGACACAGCAAAGCAGAGTGGGAACCTCTTCCAAGGATTTCATAACAGAGCTTATGTAAAATATTTTGCCCGTTATTTTCTTCTCGCTTTAAGGATTATGCAAATGTGCATATTTCTACTACTACTTTAACACTGTGTCAGAGCTCCAATATATCTCCCTTCTTGGTCTGCTGGGATTTTCCTTCAGTCCGCACGTTTTTGTTAGCTTCCTCGTTTGGAAAATTCAACAGTGCAACCAAAGGACTAAAGCTTAAATACTTTCTGTTTATACTCGTGCTGCCGATGTCCTATATCAATATATCATCTAACTTTTGAATAGCTAACATATTCGGTCACAGTACGATAGTATTGTTACGAAAGTCACAATGAACCTCGAGGTTGAAGAAATGCTTGATTACCTTCACTAGGTTTGTCCAGTGTAAACCAGAGCTTCAGCTTGTCAGGATGGCTTTTCTCCATTTCGTAAAGCTCCTCCCTGAGTAGAATATCTTTCTCTGCCTGCAGTACAGCAAATAGATACATTTAAAAAAAAAATGTAACTAACAGTATAAGGAAAAATACAGTACAGAGTTGACCTGGTTGGCAAAAATAAGATGGCACATCGTGTTGTCAGTGGGGTCTGCTGTGATCGTACGAATTAACTGCAACATTGGTGTGATACCTGTAATGGTAAAATACTTAATTAATTGTACTAAAACATGACCTCATCTTACAATTAATATAACCTTAAGCGAACCTGTCCCTCCAGCAATCATGCCAATATGTTTGAACTTCAACTTCCTAGCTTCTGACTTCTTGTCTGGTCGAATGGAAAACTGACCTGATCAGAGAGAGAGAGAAAAAAAAAGCCTGCATTTCATATCACCTTGTGCAACAGTGACATCTGCTGTTGTAATCATGCACACGCAGTACACTGCAAGTAAGTTTATAAACACACACATACCCTTGCCCTCATACACTAGCAGTCCATTAGGTCCCCTGAAGTTAATTACGTCTCCAGTAGCCATGTTGTCCAGGTACTGCGACATTTTCCCTCCGTCTGGGAATGAGGGGTGAGTGTTCTTATAGTACACCTAGAAACACAAATATGTTGAGTTTGAAAATCAGTTACATTAAGGACATTGTGGAATGAAATGTGGGTTTAGGCTGTTGGGTTGGGCATTTTATGACGTACTTAGGATTCTTTCCACAGTCAAAAACTTTTATTTTATTTTATTTTTTTTAAAAATAAAAACACATTTATATAGTGTCCAAAAGATGTCACATTTGCTTGTTATATTGAAATTAAATTGATTGCGCTTATGGGAGGAGCCATTATCCCACTACTGTATTCCTTCAATACCTACAGCAGGTCTGCAACCTGCGGCTCTGTGGCTCACTGTGTATCCCCCCGCAAAAAAAATTGTAGAAATTAATACTATATATTTTACATAATTATTTTAAAATTAAAGTATTCTTTATATGAATCAATAATTAAATAAAAATGAATAATTAAATATTCAAACAATGTCATAGTCCAATTTTTAAGTTGTCAGGAAAAGAGAGACAAAAAGTAGATTAAAAACTTTTTTTAAATACCCATAAATGTCCAAAACGTGATCATAACATCTCCAAAAAGAAAGAGGAAAAGCAGAAAATTACCATATAATGTGCATAAAAATTTCAGAGAATTGATAAAAAAAAGAAGGCATAAAATAAATAGTTAAAAAATGTACCAAAAAATGTCCAAAAACAAAAGAAGAAATCTAAAAAAATTACCATAAAATGTCCACGAAACTGCCAAAAATGTCAGAAAATTGATAGCTAAAAAGGCAGAAAAAATAGCCATAAAATGTCAAAAAAAGGAAGAAGAGAGGCAGAAAATTACCATATGTCCATAAAATTGTCAAAAATGTCAGAAAGGTCTAAAATAAAATAAATAAATCCCAAAATGCAAGACGAAAGGTAGAAGAAAATTAATCTCAAAGTATTGGATGCTGCATATTTTTCTGTTATGGTACACTTCTAATTAACTCTTGGGCCCTAACACTAGCACACGGTTTTGTTCGTAACAATGTTCAAATGTTTTGCAGCTCCAGACAGATTTTGGGTTATTTATCTGGCCTCTTATAACAGTAAAGGTTGCTGACCGCTGGCCTACAGTATTTGACCAAAGTGGGACAACAATGAAGTAATGACATTTTGCTAAAATGTAGTTAGTACATTTAGGAGCATATGTTGTCAAGTTTTGAATACCTTGACAACAAGGTCAACGTATCCTTGCTGGTCATCACTGGAAACTGGCGTGTAGGGTCTGACGACCAGGCAGCCATTCACCTTGGCTGAGAGATACACGTGCTGACCTGGTGAAAAGAACCAAACATACACCTAATATAAATGCACTAAAGCAGTCATAAATGATAAAGACAGTTGAGTGTTTTAGTACCTACTGGCAGTCCAAGGATATGATCTGAAGAGGGAAGGCCAAACCGAAATTTCTTTGTGTCATGGCTAATTTCCTGCAAAGGGACAAAACCAGAAAGATAAAAGTGAGACTGGTTAAAAAATTGCACTGATTGATAGACAGTGTGTTTTTATTCAGCATACCTGTTTATCAATGAGCTTTAGAGGATATTTCACCATGGGATCGAGCAGGGTGACGGGCAGTTTCTTCTTGTTTGCAGAGCCGCTCATTAAGAAGTACAGCACACTTACAGCAACTGCACACACAGCTACCACCACAGACAGGAGCTGCCACATAGACGTTGCATTCAGTTCAATGTGTTAGCAGATTGGTAGTTCAGTGAATTCATAATTGTGCATGCATTATTATTTTCAGTGTAAAAAAAAACTTGTCAAAGCCTTAATTACAGAACAGGAAATTAAAGATCTTTCTCACCATACTTGGATCCATAGTTGTAACTTGTTCGGTGTTGAAGATTGCTCTTCCGTTCATGCAGCCTGGAAGACCAGAGTCCACTCAGTGCCTTTCACTCCCAGCAAGCACGCGCACACACAAGCAAGCATGCTGGGGGAGTTACCCATTCTGTTACTGGAACGTTAGCTGATAAAAGCACCAATAGGAAGACAGATTTCAGCATGACACTACATAGTATGACATCACACTTGTACAGAGAGAGGGAGGAGAATAAACGGAGAAACTACAAAGACTGGTTGTCAGTTTAAATATTGAATTTATTGTAGTGAGTGATGACTTTTTAATTTCTTTTTAACATCCACAAATAACATTGCTAATCTTGTACCTGCAGACTTATGTAGGTGGAATTACATTCATGAAAATGATATTGGTGTGTATGTATGATAAAATAAGTATACACCTTTATCCATAATATTATTGTACAGAGTAACAACCTTCATTTGGACAAGACTACAATGACGGTTTGATGTGAGGCTTCCTAGTTAATTTAGCATGCATCGATCTATATTACTATTAAGAGCAGTGAACAAGTTAACCATAACAAGACATAACCTTATCTACTATACATGATGAAGGATTATAATAAGTTTCGTAATCTTTTGCGTGTTCAAATAAATCAAAGATGAGATTCTTGTGAAAAGGGTCCTTGCAAGGTGGATTTATTACAGAGATCTCTGGTCACACAATTGCATATCACCCAAGCAGTGTCATCCAAGAATGTGTGTCCTCTTTTGCCCACACAGCCTTTTTATTCAAAACATCAGGAAACGCCTCTGTCATCCCGTGAGGTACAGAATGAGTTTGCATTTTGCCAGTAAACTAGATCGTCCTTGAACTTGGACTTTCACATTTAGACAAAACAGGTTCTCAGTATGCCAGATTGCACTTTCTTTGCATTTCGACAAAACAGAATCTCAGTATGCTAGATTGAACTTGAATTTTCACAAACAGGACAAAACAGGGAATTTAGACAAAACAAGATAACAGATAGGTTAAGGTCGAGTTATAGAGTTTGACATTATTACACCTGTGTAGATGTGCATCTACACATCTATAACTAAATTCAAAATGGTTAAAATATAAAATAAAGAATTAAAAATGTTAACAATGTTAACAATAACATTCTATCATCTCTCTGACAACCATTCAGTTGTATGTGCGATACAAATGTCTCTCCAGCAATGCTTCATATCAGTAATTACTTCTCTCTTCCTGACGATTCTGTGCTATCATCTTCATCATCAAAGCTCCTCTGCTTCCCTCCCTGGAACCGAAGTCTGCTGCTGGACATTCCCACAGCTTCAGTGGTGTCATCCAAGTTCTCTAGGCAAGGCAAGGCAAGGCAGCTTTATTTTTATGGCCCATTATATACACAAGGTAACTCAAAGTGCTTCACATAATTACAAATGAAACATTTACAAACAAAAACAGGAAGTCCTTCATTTTTATTTTATTTTGTGCCATTTTTGGCCTTTCAGGGAGGTCATATTTTAACGATCTCCTACCACAGAATTAAGATGATCGTATTCAAAACAAATTGGGTGTTTCATCTAAGCATGCGATGAAAAGTTACTGAATGATTTTTATGGTATTTTGATGCAAACTGTTGCCGTGGCGATGCCCCATTGCAAAGAATGATGCTGTTTTTGAAGGTCTAAACCTGGGTAAATAAATACTCATCAGACTTTTCACATGCATAAATCCTGGCAAAACATTTATATTTAAAGGGTTCTTGTCCAATGGGTCAGTAGGCTATGCCAACGTGGCCAGGGTTGCAAGGATCCTAGTATTCAATAAGCGTTTCCTTAATGTTTTCTCACCTCAACCATTCAGTGATTTATGGACCAGTAACTAAATGTATTGTATAGAGTATTGGGGGGAAGATGGAGATTAGTCAATACATATTAACTTTTTCTTTTTCAGTAAATAAATTCATAACATTTGAAATCAACAATGCATTATGTATTCATAGTTGAGAATAATATAAACATATGGATAGGAATTATGCATCTCGTGCTGTTTTATATCTCAACCCCCCCATTATGTACTGTAGTTTGTTGTAGCCCACTAGAAAGACTCCTATGTAAACTAGTAGGTCGTGAGTTTGCTCATGACTGACAATCTGAAAACATCTAAATTTCTGAGCAGATCAAAGGTGTTTTAGAGCGAGACAAACAAAACTACACTGGAACGTAACAGTTACACAACCACTTTTCTGTGACGTCTCTCTCGTGTATACATATTACATATATGCCCAGCAGTATAGTAGGATACCTCCACAAATGTGTGTGTGTGCACGTGTGACCCGCACCACTTTTGTGTAACTCGTGTAGAAAGTTCGTTTGTACTATTTTATTTATTTTTTTGTAAAAGGAATTCAATGTCCCCAGTAACGTTTGCAGTACTTCAATACTAAGCCCACCAGGGGGCACAATTGTTTCATCTCTTGTTGCATCACGCAGCGGGAGTGATTGTGTACTTACACAGGATATGTCAAAGTAGTTTCGTTCTCAAACATTTTCTGACTCAAGTGACGTTTGTAGAAGCCGTCATTGAATGGGATTTATACAGGTGAACAATACCAGTTGGATGATTGTGATGCTCGTGAATAAGGACACGCACGTATGAAATTCATTCATTCACATCTACACAACGGTGAAGACTCAAAAAGCAATCAACATAATATGGAATGATTTGACATGTAGAACTAAAAAGAGGTCTGACCCACTTCTTAATGAATACTTGGAAAAGAAGGAGTGGCATTTTACAAGTCTAAGGTACGGTCGGAGACCCTGGAGAATGTTGCTGGTTGTTAAAGACACAGACACATGCTAGGCTAGGATGTTAACACGCATCTATCATATCATTTACAAGAAATAATCAAACACATTGGGCACAAACAACATGAAGTGATACACAAATACTTGAACACACAAACACGTTTCATTTCTTGTCACCTTGCCTCAATTTGTAATCTGAGCCAGATTAGTTAATTACGTCAGTTCCAGTGTATGAATGCAGGATGATTTTGAATATCCACATTATTGTACAAACACGTTGAAGTAAAAATGGGCCTGATGTATGGTTTTGTTTATGACTGGGTTTAATTTGTGGTGCTAGTGTCACATGTCCGATTGGCATTCTAAATCGACACTGATACCCATTGCTTTGCGTCTTTAATTTCCTTCTTCTATCTGATTTGTCCAAGGAGATGAACAAGCTACATACTTTTGTCCTATTTTTGCTGTGACAAAAACGGAGGTGGACCGCTTTGTCCTTCTATGACACACATGTTCCCTTTTGTAACTCTGGTACATTGATTTCTATTATGAGGAGTCTCACAATCGGGATATTTAAAATGTTGACAAAGCTTGAGAAAGACACAAGTTGAACCAAGTCCAGTCCACCACATTGCCCTTCAGTCATCAACCACTTCGACATGTCACTTTGACTCAAACTTAAACACACATGTAAAATCACCAACCTGATGTTTTCCGGCCTCTTCGACCCGCTTCTCCTCTTTTGTCGTCAAAAAAATCTTCAGGGGAAAGTGATCATTTGCTGTTAATGAAAAGTGCCATTCATTGTGAAGTCCTTTAGCAAATCTGACTTCATGCACATACCCGTAAAGCTAATAAATGCTATTGTTGCCCTGAACCCTCGATGCGAGATGCTACTGTCCGAGGAGAACTCAAGCACCAGGACACTTTGGTAGGACAGGACGGGTGGGGGAATACTGCGACCACATAGCACCGCTTGACAGATTTAGTAAAAGAAGAACAACTGTTGAATAAATATTTAAAACTCTTTTCAATTCATTGATGCTATGATAGAGTATCTGATTAAACGTCACACCAATCTTCTCTGTAGCCTGCACATCACCCAGGACACTGAGGGAATCGTACAAGCATCCGTCTGACTCCTCCAGATCAAAGTCAGCAAAATCCAACTGAAAAATGAACCAGCAAAAATTCCTTTAAGCTTACAGTATGAAAGAAAACATTTTTGGGGTGGAATTTGTGTACCTTTACAATATGACCTTGAGGAGCATAAACCACCCAGCGAAGAGAACAGTTGGACTTGTAGTAGAGTGGGTAATTTGGACTACTTATAGAATCCTGCTCCTTTACTACAACAATTGTACCGCATGCTGATAGGTTGCACACACACACACACACACACACACACACACACACACAGGGAAATAAAATAAAATAAAATCTGGATTTGATGAAAATGTATCACTCGCTCATTCTCTACATTGCCAAGAAGTGCATGATAATGTCTACAGCAGGCGTCACTACACAGACTTTATGATCACTTGTACAATATAATGATATTTAATACAACAGCAATATAATATGTTCCGCAAAGATTTAACCAAGATAACAATGTTCTGTTTGGTTCTCCCATTGAAACTCACCTGAATGTCAGGTAACAGAAACAAAAATACTGTATTAGACGCTCATGAATTAGTTCAGATCTCCTCCAGTAATAAATACTGTCTACATTAGGGATGGGCAATTAAATGATGCAGGGGGCAACAAATTTTCATCAGTACTACTCGCCGCCCGCATAGGACCAAGCATTTCCTAATCAGATGGATGACAAAAATGCTGTTTTAAATACAGACACAATACATGCTCTTAATATATTTAATTTTTGATTATACATTTTTCAATGCATGTATATCCTGCCCGGCTTGAAGCAAATAACAAAATAAACACCAACTGTAATTGTTTCCCCAGTGCTAATGGCTCTCATGCATTAAAAATAAATAAAAATATCAAATATCAAAATTTATAGAAACATGGTCTACGTAAATAGAATTTTTTAACCTAATTCTGGTTACTTAATTCTGTCTGTTAGCGAGAGCCACCACATCGTGATAACTTACATTGATGTTTCTGCATTTGGCAATTTATTATTATATTATATTATTAGTATGGGATTTTTTTTAATGGGCTTTAGGTGAACTGATGAATACACACACGCTCGCACGCACGCACGCACGCACACACACGCACATACACATACACAAAAAAAAAAAAATATATATATATATATATATATATGTATATATATGTATATATATTAAAAAAAAACAAAAAAAACATTTATTAATTTTTTTTAATTTATTTGTTTTTTTTAAAAAAAAAGGAGAGCAATGATGATGTCAAATCGAATGAACAATACTGAGCTCTGAAGAAAAAAAATAAAAATAAAAAATAAAAAAATAAATAAAAAACATTCAAGGATGGCACAAAACTGCGTAACAGCAAATTAACATTAAGCGCAATAATTTATTTTGGGCCTTTGTTTTCACCCAAATTAACTCATTCAAAATTTTAATGTATATCATTCCAAATCCGCCAAAAAAAAAAAAGTATGCCTACGCATTTTTAGTATATTGCAGTATAAGACCCAGCGTAAGCGCAGCTCAGGGCCGTTTATAGAGAGAGTTTGCCGACTGTTTCAGCAGGGTAACAAGATGGCGTCCGTATGTCATGTCAATCACGTTGTGATTGGTCACGCTCTGATTGGTCAACTGCTGGTCACATGACATATGGACGCCATCTTGTTACCCTCCTGAAACAGTCGGCAAACTCTTTCTATATATGGCTCTGGTGCAGCTAAGACATGTCTGCCTTCTAGTGGTGAATGGTGATATTGTAACTTAAAACTACAGTCAATGGATATTCGCAATACGGCACTCACAAATTCACATTTTTTTTTATTTTTCTAAAAATATATTTTTAAGGTGTTCCCTACCAGGATTAGGGTCTCTGTGGACAACTTGATGCAAAACCGTGAAGCCGCTTCCTGCGCCATTCACGTCAGATGAGAAAACAAGTGTAACACTCTGTGTTTTTTGCAGAAGCACTCTGTCTGGAAGGACATTTCCACAGAATATTCCTGTACAAATAAAAATAAAAGGATGTGAACGTCACCAACAGTAGCAAGGTTGGAATGACTGGACATAAATAACCATTTTTTCCCCCTCCATTTTCAATGTGTTGATTTTTTTTCCCACTTCAATCTAAGTTTAACAAAGGATGTCATTAAAAAAGTTATAACTGCCGCTATGTACTTTTATTTTTTGAAGGTCATGCCAAAGTCCATTTAGATAATCAAGTATCAAATGTAGTCACCACTATACAGTACATACAGTCAGTTTTGTTGCAGATGCATGTTGCATAAGGTAAGATTTTGTAGATGTTTGACAACAGCTAGCTTCTGATTGCACAAGTCACCAGCTAAAAAAAACAAAACTTTTTTGTGTGTGTGTGTGTGTGTGTAAATGTGTGTGTCTCACCAACAGGCCTGTCGCTTCCGATTAAAACAGTAAGTCGATCGTAGTGACAAAATGAGTCATTCTCCAAGTTAAAATGATTAAACTGCAGTAGGATGCTACGACCTGGAGGAGCATGGATAGTCCACACACATAGCCTGTTCAGACACACAATGAAAGAGAAACAAATACATGGTCTAATTCAGATGTAATGGTAAATAAAACAGAGGTAAAAGGTAGGTAAAAAAAACAACAACTATTTTTTAATCATACATATACAGACGCTCCCCTACTTACGAACATTCGAGTTGCGAACAACGGTACATACGAACATTTCTACGCGTACAGTATGTCGAAAAATGTTCGGAAAGAAATGCTGTAAGTTAGATTTTGTATTGCGCGTAGTGCTTCTTTCCGCCGCTAATACCGACGCTTGGCGCTGTGAGAGCTCATTGGAGGCTGAGCAACGTGGCGAGGAGGAGGAGGAAGAAAACGCCGGTCCCCATGAAGCAGGAAATAACTTTTGAAGCCGATTCCAGCGACGACGAAGAATCTCTCATGATATAAAATCCTCCTCCATCATCTCCTTAAGCATCGAGTACATCTTCCAAAAGTAAGTTAAACTTCATTTTATTTATCTTATTACGTACATGTACATACTGTGTGTGTGTCTCTCGCTCTCTCTCTCTAACATACGTAGTACAGTACAGTACTGTACGTATTCTCTCCATTTTATTAAAAGTTTTTTTCAGTACAAACCAATGCAGGTTACTTGTACAAGCCTTAAACATACTTATATAAACCTTCAATATACTTATATAGGCTTTAAACATAAATTATAATACAAAATATAGCACTGAAGCAACTTACGAACAAATTCACCTTACGAACGATCGTCCGGAACGTAACTCGTTCGTAAGTTGGGGAGCGTCTGTATACAATAAATAATTGTAGTATAGTACTTATTGGATCTGAATAAATGCAGGTTTCCTTTTTTGGTGTTACTGTAGTATATTTATTTGTCAGCTGCTTTGACTTACTCATTGTTGTCATAGTGATCAACGTAGGGGAGAGGGTTTCTGATTACCCCTTTATTTTCAGTTATAATGCCATCTCTCACACTGCACAGTCCTGAAGCACCTTGAGAAAATATTCAGTAATACATTGTGAAAGGCAGATGGATATGCATTGCTGATGAAAGGAAAAGCTTATCTAATGACTTCTTTCCCTGCCACTGCTCATCAGCTAAAGCAATGAAACATGGATAATGAATTTACATGAAAACACTGCTTGGCCAAATTTAAATCACCCCATTGAAGTAATAAAATAGGTAAGTGTTAAATTGGATAATTGCAGCAGTAGTAATCTACTATCCTTTATGTCACATGGGAAGTTACATAACCCATCTAAACGGGGCTAATGTGTGCTATAATCAATCCTCGTTTCCATGTAGATTGTGTAACATTATGGCATTGGTATTACCACCCTCTTGCCACTTCCGTTTACACACAACAATGCTGCGATGACGCTGGCCAGTGTGAATGTTCATCATTCTGTCAGTGATGTGTGCCAACATCGTCATTGCATCGGACGACATGCAACATTCCAAGGACAGGGACAAAACAAAGGCAATGTTAATACCTCAGGTGACAATGCCCGTCTATGCTTTTTTTTTTTTTTTTTAAAGGACTTTACTCTTTCAAATGAATGGCAAGGCAGAACTTTTAGCACAGAAATAAACTTGCAACAGGGCCAGTTGGTCTATGTGTGCTCCTGGCTGTCATCGGAGCCTTTAGATTCACCTGAGATCAAAATGGATACAACAGTCATTACATACTTGAAAGTTGCTTGTGGTCAGACGAGTAAACTTGGTTGGGGAGAATCACATCTCACACTGAAAAGTGTAAGAAGTGTTATGGAAAATAATTATTCAGTATATATTAACATAAGTTTATAGCCTACTGTATTGTGGGCACCTGTATTTTCGTTAACAAAGGGCTTTTCATTCCTCGGACAGAAAGCAATACCAAAGTAACCTTGAACTGATCAGCTTGCTCCTTCCCGCCTCCTTTCTTCCTCCCAAATTTTTAACTAGGCAGCATAAAGAATCTTCCTGTGATTCTTTCTGCACACTCTCTCACAGACCACCACCATGTAAACTGCTCTGTGAGACTAGTGTATATTTGAAGCTTCAAATATGTTTTCCAGATGGTTTCACTCATCTCGCCGAACTGCTGAAAATTCCACAACAGAAGCCACAACAGAAGAAAAAGCAGGGTTGACACCGAGTTTCATTTGAATGGGTACGGTATGTCACATGAGCAACTGGTCCTAATGTTAGCTGGCACAGATAAAACTCCAGCTTCCCAGACAGGATAAGTTCTATAGACCGCTTGATAGAAATAAACTGTCAACGTATGTTAAAGGTGGGGTCTTTAGTTTTGTCCGTTTGTGTTTGTAAACAACCAATTCAAAACTGACTCCTCCCTTTTTTTTTCTTTTTTTTTTTAGAGCTCAGTATTGTTCATTCGATTTGACATCATCATTGCTCTCCTTTTTTTTAAAAAACAAATAAATAAATAAAAAATTAATAAATGTTTTTATTTTTTATTTTTATTTATTTATAATATATATACATATATATATACATATACACACATATATATATATATATTTTTTTTGTATGTGGGCGAGTATGTGTATGTGCGTGTGTGTGTGTGTATGCGTGCGTGCGTGCGAGCGTGTGTGTATTCATCAGTTCACCTAAAGCCCATTAAAAAAAATCCCATACTAATAATATAATATAATAATAAATTGCCAAATGCAGAAACATCAATGTAAGTTATCACGATGTAGTGGCTCTCGCTAACAGACAGAATTAAGTAACCAGAATTAGGTTAAAAAATTCTATATACGTAGACCATGTTTCTATAACTTTTGATATTTGGTTTTTTATTTGAGGCAGATATTTTTTCCATTAAAATGTGATTTATGAGGAGGTTAGACCATTGGTCGATATTCAGAGTTTGTTTATTTTTCCAGTTAACAAGAATTGTTTTTTTAGCGATAGTAAGGGCTACAAGTGTAGATTGAAATTGTTTATGTGGTAAGTCAGTTGTTGTTAGGTCACCTAGCAAACACAAGTTTGGGGATAAAGGTATCCTACAGTCCAAAATAGCGGAAAGTTTTTCTAAGACTTTAGTCCAGAAATACATAACCGGAGTACATAACCATAAAGCATGAACATAAGTGTCTGTAGTGTTTTGTAAGCATTGGAGACAAATGTCGGAGTCTGAGAGTCCCATTTTCTTCATCATATATTGAGTAATGTATGTTCTGTGAATAATTTTATATTGGATAAGTTGTAAATTTGTGTGTTTTGTCATTTTAAATGCATTTTCACAAACTTGAATCCAAAAGTCAGGTTCCGGTGCTATAGACAAGTCTGTCTCCCATTTCGAGATGGGTAAAGACATTTTATCAGTATATGAAAGTAACTTATATATTTTTGAAAGTTTTTTTGTTGTTGTCGGAGAAAGCTTGTTAATATCTTTAGCTAAAACAGGCGGTTGGAGCGTACCCCGAAGTGTTGGAATTTTTTTCTTTATCATATTTTTAACTTGTAGATAATGTAAAAAATTACCGTTTTTTATATTGTATTTTTGGAGCAAGGATGTATATGATATAAACATATTATCTGAGAAGAGATGGTGGAGATGTGTAATTCCTTTCTGCTCCCACACAGCTAAATGAAACGGTTGGTTGTTAAGTTGAAAGTCGGGGTTATGCCATAGGGAAGAAAACTGAAAATTGACTCCTCCCATTGCTCAACCCCCACTCTTTTCATCAACAATGTGCCTGCCTTCAGCGACACGCCCCCCGCTCTGTGATTGGCTGGAGGAGTAAACATGGACTTTCCGCCCACAAACGTCCCTCTCACAGAAAAACACAACAAAATGGCAAAATACGGGCTGGGGTGATGGTGGATGATGACAAAAATCACCATCACACATTCACAGAAGCCCAGAGGTGTTGATTGAGAAAGATTTCATGTGTATACATGTATACATCCAGTGTATAAGAAGTTTTTATTTCTGAGTGAAAACTAAAGACCTCACCTTTAACAAATAAATACTAAAATAAATACAAAATTAGAATGTGTTCATCTTCATGCATAATTTGTTTGTTTTTATGGGGTTCCCTAACTTGTACTTGCACACCGCACTCCTGCCATGCCTTGCCGACATCCCTGCACTTTGCTTTCACTTCACAACTACAAATCCCTTCATGAAAGAATACCCCATTTTATACCTTTTTTTTCCCCCTTCATCTGTCTAAAACATGCATCTCAGCTGAGCAACCTTTACTGTCAAAAGAGCCATTTTAGGCCAAATAAATAACAACATCTGGACCTGCATAAACCTTTGAACATGAATATGGATTTATTCTGGTAATTCTGTGCCTCTCTTCTTTCTCTTTTGAACATTTTATGGTTGTTGTTTTTTTATACATTTAAAAAAAATTTTTTTTTACATTTTTGCCAATTTTTGGGATTTCGTCTTTTGGACATTTTATAGTTACTTTTTATACTTTTTCTTTTCTGTCATTTAAAAAAAAACTCCGATTTTTTTTTTTTTTACAATGTATGATAATTTTCAGCTCTTTTTGGACATTTTAGGATGACTTTTTAGTCATTTTTAGGTATTTTTAAAAACATTTTCATCTACATTTTGTCTCTTTCTGACAATTTACCAATTTGGACTCAGACACTTTTTTTATATTTAATTAGTCATTTTTAAAATCTAAATCCTTAATATATTAAAATAATATGTTATCTAAAAAATATATATGTAAAAAATTAATAATAATTTCTACAAATTTTTTTTTTTTACATTTTTGGCAATTTTTGGGATTTCGTCTTTTGGACATTTTATAGTTACTTTTTATACTTTTTCTTTTCTGTCATTTAAAAAAAAACTCTGATTTTTTTTTTTTACATTGTATGATAATTTTCAGCTCTTTTTGGACATTTTATGATGACTTTTTAGTCATTTTTAGGTATTTTTTAAAAACATTTTCATCTACATTTTGTCTCTTTCTGACAATTTACCAATTTGGACTCAGACACTTTTTTTATATTTAATTAGTCATTTTTAAAATCTAAATCCTTAATATATTAAAATAATATGTTATCTAAAATATATATATGTAAAAAATTAATAATAATTTCTACAAAATTTTTTTTTTACATTTTTGGCAATTTTTGGGATTTCGTCTTTTGGACATTTTATAGTTACTTTTTATACTTTTTCTTTTCTGTCATTTAAAAGAAAAACTACGATTTTTTTTTTTTACATTGTATGATAATTTTCAGCTCTTTTTGGACATTTTATGATGACTTTTTAGTCATTTTTAGGTATTTTTAAAAACATTTTCATCTACATTTTGTCTCTTTCTGACAATTTACCAATTTGGACTCAGACACTTTTTTTATATTTAATTAGTCATTTTTAAAATCTAAATCCTTAATATATTAAAATAATATGTTATCTAAAAAATATATATGTAAAAAATTAATAATAATTTCTACAAATTTTTTTTTTTTTACATTTTTGGCAATTTTTGGGATTTCGTCTTTTGGACATTTTATAGTTACTTTTTATACTTTTTCTTTTCTGTCATTTAAAAAAAAACTGATTTTTTTTTTTTACATTGTATGATAATTTTCAGCTCTTTTTGGACATTTTATGATGACTTTTTAGTCATTTTTAGGTATTTTTTAAAAACATTTTCATCTACATTTTGTCTCTTTCTGACAATTTACCAATTTGGACTCAGACACTTTTTTTATATTTAATTAGTCATTTTTAAAATCTAAATCCTTAATATATTAAAATAATATGTTATCTAAAAAATATATATGTAAAAAATTAATAATAATTTCTACAAAAATTTTTTTTTACATTTTTGGCAATTTTTGGGATTTTGTCTTTTGGACATTTTATAGTTACTTTTTATACTTTTTCTTTTCTGTCATTTAAAAAAAAAAACTCAGATATATTTTTTTTACATTGTATGATAATTTTCAGCTCTTTTTGGACATTTTATGATGACTTTTTAGTCATTTTTAGGTATTTTTAAAAACATTTTCATCTACATTTTGTCTCTTTCTGACAATTTACCAATTTGGACTCAGACACTTTTTTTATATTTAATTAGTCATTTTTAAAATCTAAATCCTTATTATATTAAAATAATATGTTATCTAAAAAATATATATGTAAAAAATTAATAATAATTTCTACAAAAAATTTTTTTTTTACATTTTTGGCAATTTTTGGGATTTCGTCTTTTGGACATTTTATAGTTACTTTTTATATTTTTTCTTTTCTGTCATTTAAAAAAAAAAAAAACGATTTTTTTTTTTACATTGTATGATAATTTTCAGCTCTTTTTGGACATTTTATGATGACTTCTTAGTCATTTTTAGGTATTTTTAAAAACATTTTCATCTACATTTTGTCTCTTTCTGACAATTTACCAATTTGGACTCAGACACTTTTTTTTATATTAAATTAGTCATTTTTAAAATCTAAATCCTTAATATATTAAAATAATATGTTATCTAAAAAATATATATGTAAAAAATTAATAATAATTTCTACAAAAAAAATTTTTTTAAGAGATCCACAGGGAGCCACAGGAGAGGGACTAAAGAGCAAAATGTGGCTCCAAAGCCACAGGTTGCAGACCCCTCCCTGCGCTAGACATATCTAAGGCAAACAGAGACTTATTTTGACTCACCATTTCTCAGTGTGTACTTTATCCAGGGCAGCAACAGCCTCACATCGGTAAAAATGTCCTGGAGATCCTCTTTTGGAAGGCGGCCGGCTGCTGTTGGTTCCCCAACTGCGGCCGCATCCTTTACCCCAAGAAGTTATGCCAACTGCCTCCCAGCGATCGCTGCCAGATCTTGTTTGACATACCAATGGACTCCCTGAGTCCCCCTGGGAAAAGGAAAGGATTTTCATTCAGCACCCCCAGATCAGGTCTAGAGAGAAATTTGGGGTGGACACAATAGCAAACTATAGATGTGTCCCAGTTAAGGGGTTGCATTCTCCGGAGAATGGTCTACTAGCCTTCAAGGGGATTTCTGGTTGCAATGTTTGGCGGTTTCAAGATGAATCCCACCTCCCCACATTCTCAAAACATGCATGCTAGGTAAATTAAAGACGTTAACTTGCCCGAAGGTAGACATGCAAGTGTGAAGGGCTGCATGTTTACATGTGCCCTGTGATCTGATGCTCAGCCAAAGTAAGCTGCTAAGGTCCAGCTCATCCATGAACAGGTACAGGCGATGAACAGCTTGATCAATACGTTTGATTAAACTGTGCAGATGTTAAAAGTGTCAGAGTTATAACAAAGTTGGACTCCGAATGAAGGCAGTGATTAACAATGCCGGTCTCTCTTTTACATTCATTGGAGTAATGCACATTGGACTTATGGGCTGTTCAGCGATCTAATAAAATGAAAATTGTTGCCAAATACAAACAAATGCAAATGTCACATTTACCTGACAGGTATCTCTCCCTCCTCTCTCTTGTCCTGCACAAACGACTGTATTGGCTCCGTTGTGTGCCCTTGTGACAGTCTGGAGAACATATTTACATTTGGCTGGATCCACCAACTCCAACTGAACCTCTCTCAGAATGGCAGGAAGACGACCACCTGGTGGCAGGGAAAAAAAATACCTCAAATGGAAATTTGCTCACATAATATGGAACTGAGCTGTAGGATGAAAATGACTTGCGTTCCTTTAGCCGGCCCCATCCACCAACGATGCAAGTTGCCTCTGGTGAATTGGACTCATCAGGTAGTGGCAAGCATAATGGCTGGACAAATGATCCTATTAGAAAAGTAAATCAATCAATCAATTTTAGTAGGTCAAACAGACAATGACTATGATGGAACCCCACCGAGTTGAATAGTTTGATCCAGCTGTACCAGTGCCACATCAAAGCTCATGGGTACATCATGGTGGTATTTCTCATGTAATGAGACCGATTTAATGGAAATGACCTGTTCCTCTGCATCCTCTACTCTCCGGTCATACTCTCCCACCACCACTGTAACGCCGCTGAGAAACCCTCTAAAGTAAAGCAGACTCCAATTTGAAATGCAGTCATTGTATATAGAAGGACTATACAGGAGCTGTAGAACATACTTTGAGAAGGATAGAAAGCAATGCGCAGCTGTCATAATCCAGCGGCTGCTCAGGATAACCCCTCCACAGAAATGGAATCCATTCTTACGCAGGGACACCTAAACATTGAATCAAATTTCATCCTATTCAAGTAATAGTTAGCTTGCCTTGATCGTAACTGCAGGGATGTGATTTGACCAAAGTGAAATTATCTGAAAATTTAGCCGGGGGTCTGGGGGCCGCTGGCACCCAGCTAGGTGGGGGGACAAGGGGGGCACAGCCCCCCGGAGCTCATGGGTTTTCCGTGTTTTTAAGTACTTTCAATGCACTCACATGACAAAGAAATAGACAAATCAACAGCATAAATTTTCAATGTATATTGAACTATCCCATATAAAATGGCAGTTTTAGTCAACTCAAAATCAGTCACATTCAAAAACATTGGACTGCCTTTGCTTTTAAAAACTATCACTGAGAATATCATCATATCTAACTCATGTGATTACTAAGTTAACACATAAATAATGTTGAAGAGTTCAAATTTCATGAACAAATAATTGTATCATGACCAAATGAAAAGTAACTCATATTAGAGCATACCACAAATGTCTTTGTTATAGCAGAAGATGTTATCTGTCGGAGTCATGTGCATACACAATGAACTACTCTTTAAAAAAAAAAAAAAATCTGAATTTTTTTTTTTTTGGGCGGGGGGGGGGGGGATAAAAAAAGCGAAATTCCGCGAATTAGCGGAAAAATCACATCCCTGTAACTGATACGTCCAAGAATGGTACACTACTAACCAGCCATGGTTGTGATCCATGTATTGCCTCAGTCCCTCCAACCACCTTCAAAAAAGGAGCCATTGGACTCCTCGCCAGAGGAATGCCACATTTTGAAACTGCTGAGAGGATGAAGACTTTAAAAACATCTACTATCATGAACCTTTATTTCTTTGATACTCACCTGCCGCCTGGAGAATATTGCTGCATGAAAAGAGAGCCAGTAGAGCTATGGTAGTCTTTAAGGCCAAATAATTCATGGCAGTGTTCTACCAGTGAGACAGAACTTCTGAATACCTGCGTGTGAGACAAACACTGTCTAAAAAAAAAGGGAGGGAAAACAGACAGCGGGTGGTTCCTAGTTAGGACATCAAACCCACAAATGGAGCCACAATTTTCCACTGACTGAAAGCATATGCAGGCTCAAGGTCACCAATGGTTTTAAAACACTAACCCGGATGTGATAAAACAACCGGCAAGGAGGGGGGAAACATCTTAAAACACTCAGCTAACAGGTCAGTTATTGTACATAGAATATATTGAGGCTTGACATATAATATAGTGCTCCTTGCGAGGGGGGGGGTTCTATTTGTGTCCTTTTACAATCGTCTTGCTTCTTTCACTGTTCCTATGAGTCAGTAAGCTCATTGTTATTGCTCGGCCATACGATGCAGCGCACAATGAACAGCGTGACCTTTAAGGTAAAAGCTTTACAAGATGAGATACAGGAAACTCAGCCTCTTTCTGAATATCAAACTAGAACAGGAAGACAAAGGATTGAATAGAAGAAGGGCTATAACCTTTCAGACCACTTGGTCACTTAGTAGACAACACTGAGGGAGGCACCATTTGGATCCTGACAGGTGCATAAAATAAAATAAATGTACCACAGTCATGAGTTAATCAGTCACACACAAATAAAAGAAAGTGGGTTCTGTTTCTAAAGGCTGTTGGAAAAACATCATACAAATTACTTTGTATTTTGTCACCAACAGACAAGATTTAAGTTTTGTCATCTTGCTAGTTGCTACAAACTAGCAGAGGAAGCAACTTGCTAGTTGCTACAAACTAGCAGAGGAAGCAACTTGCTAGTTGCTACAAACTAGCAGAGGAAGCAACATACAGAAGGTGTACCGGACTGCTTGGACGTTTTCCCGATCGTGTCACATTTGCACTGGCTTTATAATTGCCTCATAGGCAGTAAATACATTTGTGTAACTGTCTAGAGACACAATATACAAACTATGCTGACTAAGAGACCAGGAGCTGTGGTAGCCGTGCCACTGGATACTAAGACAGTGAGAGGGGGTTACTCATCCTGGCCTGGGATGTGCACTTGCCTGGGCAGTACCATCCTACATCACTAAACTAATCCTAGTTGCCACTAAATTTAAAAAAGGTGCAGCGTTGGTAATTGGTTTGCTCTCAAATGGTATTTGCCGCAAGCGGAATGGGCACCATAACATACTCGAACTTGTGGTTTGAGCAGATCTTCGCAGAGGCATTTGAATGTGACTTATGTTTATTTCTGCCTCAGAGCTCCCATTCTAAGCCATGTAAGCCCCTGGTTCCTGTTTATGCAGCACTGTGGCCCATGTCCCAGTGGGAGTACAGTGGTCGCTGCGATTTCCAGGCAGCTGTTGTTAAGGGTTGCATAAAAGGGCACAAAATACATGTCATGTTTTCGTTCAAATTCAGTGCGCTTCACGTTTCATAGAAAAAACTCAAGCTGTATACGTGTCTTGTTCTGTAAGCGCCAAATGAACAAATGGTAAACAAAACAGGTCTTGCCTAAGGTCAACAAAGAAGATGACGCCTCAGGCAAACAAAACAGGTTTGTCAAATATTAAAATGATCACGGTATTTTATTGTATACAGTACACTGCATCGATTTCAAGTAAATGTAAAACAGTGAAGACATTTAACATTTTCAATTTGATGTTTTACTGTTTTTGAATTTACTTATAGGCATATCAATGTGATATAATCATGAGTGTTTAAAAGAATACAGTGGGATGGTGATTTTGTGAACTTTATTTGATCTTCGTACCCTCAATGCTGTTGGAGGGGGAATGTGCATGATGTTGTCAGAGTCTCTTGTCACTTAGGGACTTAAGGTCTGGGGTCAGATTTTGATTACTTCTGTTCCCCCAATCAAGAAGGGGAACTGTATAAAGATGTCTGTTTACCATCAACCTTACACCTTTGTTCAATCTAGGAGATGACATGTCAGTCCTTTGTTCAATCAAGAGCCGGGAGGAGGATCCTTTTATCCTTTGGTTATAAATGAGTGGATGTTCTGTAAATTGTCACACTCTTGGGGGGGTCTACGTCGCATTCAAATGTGGATGTCCTAACGGTGTCTTTAGAAGCTTCTAAATAAATTCTTGCAAGAAAACTTCTTCATCAGATCCTGAATACAATTATTTGGACACGCAAAGATTACACTTAATATAGTAATCAAAATATTCCTTCAAAAGCTAGATTATTCAAAATAAGAACACGAGCCTTTAGTATTATAGTACATAAATCTCACCAACATGAAGGAATACATTTTACAGATGTGAAATTGTTTTAAATGGTCGTCTAATACAGTAGCGTTCTCCATATGATGAGCATCGTCACCTGGCTTTGAAAAGGGTCACGCAAGTATTTATTTACAGTATGTGGCATTTCATTTTGAGAATGACGGACGTACAGCTCTTAAACGCTTATGCGATTTATTTCACCCTAACCCAGCTTTAATGATGAAAACTTTCAGATTTGAAACCCATTTGCATGCAACGCAAGTGCATTCACCGAATAGAGGAAATTAATCCCACTGGCAGCATTAATAATGTAGCTGCTCAAGAGTCACCTCTTTAATCTGACCTCCACAAAAGTGGACGAGTGAAAGCGGAGGACTGAGCTGTTATGCGCTGATGGGAACAGGTCAACTGTACAGATTGAGATGAATGGTTTGTTTCCACCCTGCTGTCACTCTATGGCTTTATCTGACATTGACTAACGTGCAAAAATACACACATCCATGTACACAAGTTTCAGCGTATCAAACAAACTTTATTATTTTTTGGTTCACAAACCAAAAAAAAACAGGCACCGGTTGATTTCTTTTGTTTTGAAGTGAATACACAAATACAGTAGCTGCGACCGAGTTAGGAGCGATAAATCAATCGGTCAACTTCTTACAAAAAATGATAAAGTATGAAATATGAACCATCAATCTTCTTAACAATGCAACTCCAGATAAACAGCATATACATTCGTGTTTGCCACATCAGTAGGAGTAGGAATGTCAAAAACTAAACACCACACTCTCTTATCAATTGTATGTACCCGACAAAACTTCCAACAAAGAGACTGAAAAACATGCCGGAATTCTTGGAATTTCATCAAGCAGGAGATACAGAACTACATACATTTCTAATGACATTATTATTCAAAATAAATTGTGTTTAAAACCTGATCCTGGTCAGATCAAATCAAAATATGACGTGTGCAGTCTGTACATCTGACAAATTAAAATTATGTTTACCCTGCTAATTTCTGAATTTAGATATCTTTGGGATTAGATTTCTGTGTATTTAAGCAAAACAGTTTAACATAAAATACGATGGCTGTAGCTGTGCTTAACATAGACCAACGGTATGATTTTCTCATCAGATATGGATGACAACATATCCCAAATTGCTTTCAAAGTCAAGATGATGCTTCGGTCACTTGTGCTTTGCTAATGAATGAACAATTTTTTGGCATGATTCAGTTCATCTCTGTCACCAAGTACAACACCAAACAAAAAAGCTGGCGTAGAAACGCTAACATACAAAACTGGCCTACTCGCACACATTCACATAAACGCAAAGCTTCTCGGCATTCATTTGTTTGGAACTTACGGGTTACCAGGTTAGGCTATCTTAACACAATTACATTCAAATGAAAGAAAAACATGTAAATATAATCGTCAAACAAATATCCTCATGGGCTTGAAATGCTAAACGTTTCATGTTATCTCGACTAAAAGAATGAAAGCAGATAGCATTGGTTTAGTCGGCGTTGAGTCGTTCAAAGACTCGCACAATATAATTACAAAAATACATCTTCATTTGAAATCTACCTAAACAGAATAGAGCTATTCACAAAATAGTTTGAAAACGTAGCTCTCCTCTGATTTTCACATTCTTCCAAATGCTTAGGCACTAAACACAAAAGTGTGGAAGTAACAAAAGACACATTATTTTGGACACCGCGACATTCACAGGACAACACATGAAACGTGTGTGACGGTTGTGTCCCCTAAGCCACAGAGAAGACAAGAACAAACATCAGCAAGGTCACGCCCAGATTATTCAAACGTTGTAGTGTTCTTAGCAAAAACAGGAAACATGGACACGCATACACAGACTGACTTCCGAAGAGTCGCCTGTTCAGTAAAATTCTAATGAAGTCAACAGGTGATATACAAACGTTTGATGTTACATTCCCCTTACGGAGGCCAAGCTTTAAGCTTTTAAACTTGAACAAAACAAATTATACACGGACGCTCACTCAAATTAGTAGTTGGATCTATCAAAAAAAAAAAAAAAAAGGCTGTAAAATTGTCACAAATGACCAATATTGAAAATTAGTTTATTTAGCAAGCAATAGGCACTGGTAGCTACTGTACATTTTACACGACCTAACATGCGTTTCTACAGCTGAGGGGTGACCTTTGACCAAGAAAGGATCAAAATGAAAACTGTTATTTAAAGTTCATCTAAGAAGCTAGCCATAAAACAGATGTAACGTCACTAGTTGCAGATTTGTCATTAATGTGAATCACATGGCTTTCGTTTTATTTGTAGTTTGGTGGGGGGTGAGGATACCCTGACCAAACCCGAGGTCTCAACATGATTGGATTCACTCTTAAATATACAACTTCAGCTACCTTGCCAACAGGTATACTTGTTCTGCTTTTATGGGCCAATTGTTAAGGCATCTCAACTTATGCACTTTATACTGCATGTATACATATACTGTACGTGTGTATTTAGACATGTACACTATACAGTACACATAGATAGTATATGCGCACTGTATATACACGGGTAACGGGCCCGTGAATAGCGAAAATCTGTGCATAATCGACAGTGATTATAAATGGATGGGGGGGGGGGGGGGTAAAAAAAGTTATATACTGTACATGTATTTTTAAAGCTCCAAATTCTTGAAAGAAAGAAAAAAACTGAGAAAAACTCCAATAGGCATTTTCCACAAAAGAAACGGGGTCGGCTCCTCCCAAAAAAATTAAATAAAAAATATCTGTGAATCTGCGGGTGTTGAATCACGAGTATGTTGGGGGTCCACTGTATACAAACAGTATGTATACAGTACTGTATACATAAATACAAATATATACCTAAATATGTATACTGTACACACAATGTATACAGCGCACCCACTCACACACACAAGCGCACACACAATGCTTAAAGTAACAAAAGACAGTGTAGTAGGACTGACTGAAACCAGCAGTGTGTTTCTTTGTTGGTAGGCAGTCTAACAAGTACACAGAAACATGAAGGGGGAAGTTGGTAAAGACTCAACAAAATCAGGTGCGTTTAATCCAGGTTTTCATAAACCTAATATCCACAGGTGGCAAATCCAGGTCTAGAAAGTAAAAACCCTGCCACAGTTGGCTTTAGCGCCTGATGCTAGCTTAGCTAGCTCCCTAAAAGGTAAACAAGCACTATGGGAGCTAGCTAGGGTG
Source organism: Vanacampus margaritifer (assembly GCF_051991255.1). Classification (NCBI taxonomy): domain Eukaryota; kingdom Metazoa; phylum Chordata; class Actinopteri; order Syngnathiformes; family Syngnathidae; genus Vanacampus; species Vanacampus margaritifer. The sequence goes on along the minus strand of NC_135437.1, from coordinate 23,442,507 downwards.
CTAGCTAGTTAGGACCCGGGGCTAAAGCCAAACTGTGGCAGGGTTTTTTAGTTTTTGGACCTGGATTTGCCACCTCTGCTAATATCTAATAAGAAAAGAATAGATTGTCAATTATCAGAACATAAAACTCAAAGATTTGCAACATTGACGTAGTGGATTCCAGACTTCACCGGTATTTCATGTGTGATCATTGATTAGAACAGCTGTGAAGGCTCCACACTTGTTCTAGTGCCCAGCGGACACACAGAAATGATGAAATAGATTTGCAAATTTCTTCATAAACACCCGCACCCAGCATTTTCATCATTTGTGCTTCCTTGACCACCCCCCCCCCCCCTCCCCTCTTGGAGCTCTGGATCATTATTTCATGGTAGAAGAGGCTCGGAAGTAGGAAAGAAACTTAAAGCAGAGGTTCACTACAAAGTACCAGATGTTTCTAGCCATCTGAGAACGGGCAATGAAAACGCGCCAGATGAGCACCACTAGGATGGTGTTGAAAGTGTAGCGGATATTCCTCAGCCTAGAAAGAAAGACAAAAAACTTAAGATTTAGTATGCACGTCGAGAAAAAAAGACCAAATCATTTGTTATTCTAATGCTGTTGGTAGAAGTTTTAAGTTTAAGTAGGCTAATAAAAAAGTATTTTCCAGAATACTAGCTTTCAATAAAATATAAATATAAATGACAGGCAACCAACAGGTACAGCCAGTCTAGTTATCACTCATCCATTTTCTGTTTGCTGGCAGAAATGCATGTGTAATGCAAAACATACTTACTTGTTGAGGTGCTTGCGTGCAGCAGGCAGGCCTGACAGCTCTTCATTGAGGACATATTTTTTAGTGCCCATGCAGTAATTTTCCATGTACTCTGCCCAATTCAGCTGACGCACATCGAAATTAAACACCTACAGCAGCCAAATGGAGAAATATTGTCATCTATTCTATACCGTATACGACAGTCACAGTGGAAGAAGCAAGATTTAAACTTGGCTATTATAGCCTGCTCAAATGACAGAATTGTGACTATACAGTTGCTATAGTAGGTATTAACCTTGTGTTGTGTTAACCCCGTGTAGTCATTTTATCTTGTATTTGCTATGCGGTTGCTATGTCCCTTATGATGACGTGTTAGTCACTCTTTGTCTAGTTTTGTTTTTTTCCTCAGGAAAGCTCAGTATTGTTCATTCGATTTGACATCATCATTGCTCTCCTTTTTTTTTTATTAAAAAAAAAAAATAATATTTTTTTATATATATATATATATATATATATATATATATATATATATTTTTGTATGTGGGTGAGTATGTGTATGTGCGTGTGTGTGTGCGAGCGTGTGTATTCATCAGTTCACCTAAAGCCTATTAAAAAAAATCCCATACTAATAATATAATATAATAATGAATTGCCAAATGCAGAAACATCAATGTAAGTTATCACGATGTGGTGGCTCTCGCTAACAGACAGAATTAAGTAACCAGAATTAGGTTAAAAATTTCTATATACGTAGACCATGTGTCTATAAATTTTGATATTTGGTTTTTATTTGAGGCAGATATTTTTTTTTATTTTTTTGTCTAGTCTATATAAATGTCCCTTATAGTGAGAATGTCGTCAGTTACTATGCTACTTGTCACTATTAGTTTATCTCGGCACTCTTATTTTGTCATAGGCTTCTATTCTGTCACATAATTGTGCCTTACAGTCATTTTTATTTTGTAGTTGCTATGGGAGTTATTAGTCGTATTTTGTTTGGTCAAATTATCTTGCATTTGCTATAAAGTTGCTATGTCCCTTGTGATGTTTGATAATGATGTGTCAGCCACTCTTTGTCTAGTCTATTACAAATGTCCCTAATGAAAATGTTGCCAGTTACTATACTTATTACTTAGTTTTGGTACTGTTATTTTGTCATAGAATTGTGCCTTGAAGTCATTTTTATTTTGTAGTTGCTATGGGAGATATTAGCCTTATTTTGTCCAGCCATTTGATTTTGTATTTGCTATACAGTTGCTATGTCCCTTATGATGATGTTGTCGGTTACTATGCTATATTGTCATATATGCTTTTATTCTGCTATATAGAATTGTGCCTTGCCCTAGCTGTCGTTTCTGAATGCCACTTTTGTCAGTACGTTGAGGTGTTTTAGCCAAGGTTTTACTCGGCACATTGAGGTTTCCTATCCCTGTGTTTGGATCTTAAGTTCACACCTCACGCGACGGCGGGCGTGCTGGAGCCTATCTCAGCTATCACCAGACAAGAGGCAGGTTACACCCTGACGTGGTCACCAGCCAATCGCATTATACACACCAGTCTATAAATATATCTTACCAACCAATCAAACTTGAAGCCTTTGCATAACGAAAATCACATTCTATTATATCTATCTAAGTACAGTAATGATTTTACTCAATTGTACCTGGCCTACGACAACACATTAACACACAGTTAGCTGTCTTCCAAGCAGTATACTTTTGCTCAAAGAGTGGTGTTTGCACACGTGTGAGTGCGATCTGTCGGTCTATGACTTTCTTACCTTTTTATCCTCAGGGCTCATGTGGGCTATCAACATGGCTACGTTGTCTGTGCTCCACACCCAGGAGTGACTAGTAAAATATTCCAGCACCATCATGGCCTTATGAAGACGAGTGATTGTCTTCATCATCCTTGGATAGGTAAGAAAGGGAAGAAGTCAGATTGAGAATGAAGATTAAAAAAGGATTATGGGATTGAGCTGGGAGTGGATTTGTTGCCATAGTTCAGGGAGGGGTCGCAGAGGCGAAGCGAGGCAAGGTTAACAAAGACAACAAGCGGTGTAAAAAAAAAAAAAAAGAAGGCGTTGAGTGTGAACAAAAGCATGATTATGGAAAAAGAAAAGTAACAGGATGTTGCAAGTGAGGAGCAGGAAAGTGCTTGAGTAGGATTGCTGTTATTCGGACATGAGAGATGTATCTCAGAGTCATCATGTGTATATGAAAAATCATCAATTTAAATCTGATTTCAAATTACTGTGGCAATGAATTCCGGGTTGTGGTCATTTATTTCGTTGTTTAAGAAGGTGATTCTAGCCAGGCAATGGTATGCATTTTGTACGCCCTCGAGGACTGAGTTTGGACACCACTGAAATCAAATATGATCTTTTAAATAAATATGGTCAAAGGTTCTAATTGATAAATGTTTTCATAAAGATAATTAGATCAAATTGTGTATTTTCCAGGTCCAGAAAATGTCATCCATCAAGAGAATCCAGTTCAAAAATATTCTTGAGGTGTGGGTCGTTTTAATGAAATATGAAGGTTGATTTAAATCACTGTGTTGAAAGCATAACAGCAAAACCTTTGGAGGGGGAAAAAAAATGCAATGATCTGAGCCTTCAGACTAATCACTTCGGAACCAATTAGATACTTCAAAATTTACATGAAGACTCAGATTCGATCTGGCAAAGCAAATGAGTCAAACGGGATGAGGAGTTTGCATTTTTTAAGCTGCACAAAGATACAGGCAAAAATACTGTAGGTGCTGACAAACCTAAACCTAAACCTGCAATATTTTAAAACTCATTTTGGCCAATGTGATATTTTGGGATTTGAAGGTTTACTTATCACTTCAAAATGCACTCTACTAAATAGCACCTGTAATAATAACAACTATAGCAGAACACACACTGCATTTTGTAATAATCAATTTTGTCGCTATGTGAAAACACTTATGTCAATTTTTGTCTTCTACTTTTTTTTTTTACGTTTTCCTGTTTTTGGTATGAAACAATCCAAATATCCCAAAAACGTAAAAATGGACATACGTTTTTTTTTTCCACATAGTAGCGACGATTTGTTATGTTGCAAGCCTATGACAAAATCTGTGTGACGATCATCTAAACTGGAAGAAAAAAAAAAAGTGGGAAAAGCCTTGGACAGATAATTGACCAAGAATTCACTCTGTGAGAAAAGGTCCGGACCATGATTGGGCAAGTGCAGATTGGCGCCTGGGTTCCTGCACCTGAATTATTTTAGTATAAGGTTGCAACATAACTCAGGGATGTGATTTGACCAAAGTGAAATTATCTGAAAATTTAGCCGGGGGTCTGGGGGCCGCTGGCACCCAGCTAGGTCCAATTTTCAATGTATATTGAACTATCCCATATAAAATGGCAGTTTTAGTCAACTCAAAATCAGTCACATTCAAAAACATTGGACTGCCTTTGCTTTTAAAAACTATCACTGAGAATATCATCATATCTAACTCATGTGATTACTAAGTTAACACATAAATAATGTTGAAGAGTTCAAATTTCATGAACAAATAATTGTGTCATGACCAAATGAAAAGTAACTCATATTAGAGCATACCACAAATGTCTTTGTTATAGCAGAAGATGTTATCTGTCGGAGTCATGTGCATACACAATGAAATACAAAAAAAAAAAAAAAAAAAATAATAATTGGATTTTTTTTTTGGGGGGGAGATAAAAAAAAAGCGGAATTCCGCGAATTAGCGGAAAAATCACATCCCTGATAACTTATTTAACAACAAAAACAACAACGAAAAACTCAAGAGGATTGGAACACTCTCCGAATACACTTTTATTATTATTGGCCAAGGGACATCCCCCAATATTATTTGACTAAATGTGCAGCGCGGTTTGTGAGCAAAAACTGGGCCAGACTATCGGGGATAGGAAAAAGTGAGCACACAACCTTACCGAGGCTTTTGGCCTTTCAGCCCAAGATAGAAGTCATAAAGGAGAGCTGGCAGCGTGTGGCTGACAATTGTCCAGTATTGATTAGCAAAGGGGTTGGAGCGGAGATTGACATTGGGCCTTCTGAAAGCCTGCTCTAAAGGATTGGTCTTGAAGGTCATGTTTATACAGTTTTCTGTAGGAGAAAGACATGACAAATGAGGAGAAAATAGGAGGCAATTTACAATCTGTAATCCCTCCTCTTGTAGTTATTAAACGATTCACCTATTGTGATATGCTATTAACAAACGTTAGCTTGTTAATGGCATCATGCAGTGAATATCAGCAGATCAGATGAGCTCTGAAATAAAAAAATTTAAAAAAAGTGGGTGAATTTAATGCCCTACAGTCAATGTTACAAATTAGCAGCTAAGCAAGGCAGTTTTTAAAAAAGCATCGGAACCTCAGTCGGGTTTCCAAATGCATCCTCACATTGGAGCCAGCGTTCATTTATTTAGGCTGAACTGAGATGACCAACTGTACTGTACATAGATGTCCAGTATGTTTGGAAACTCAACTGGGACTTAATTATTGCTACTGGTAGAACATAAAGCGTGCATAAACCAGCGATAACGCCCCACCTATGCAGAGGACCATCTGGGTTATACATTCTTTCACTTACAAGCATTGCATTACACATGAGCAGTATAGCTTTCACATGTTACTGCATTGACAAAGAAGTGACAGCAAGTTAAGAGCAGCAGAAAAGTCGGTGTGTGGGGATTTGGTGCATTCCGGAAAACAAGAGGGCCCGCGGGGGAAGCCCAATGCGGCGACAGTTTGAGGTTACCTGGGTTCTCGTCCAATCAGCCTGAGGTACACATCGTACAAGAAGGCTGGAGCTTTGTGGCTCACAGCGATCCAGTACTGATTGATTAGGTGATTGGATGTGAGATTAACATTGGGCCGGCGGAAAGCCTGCTCGAGAGGGTTCCTCTTGAAAGTAGATATTACATGGTATTCTAAAACACAAAAGTAATCGACAAAGAGAGTAAGATGTGTTGTATGATTTTTTTTTAGAGTTTTGTCTGGAGCTGAGCCATACAAAACTTTTAGAGAAAAAAAAAGGTTTTAATACTGAGCTGCATACAAGTAGTAACATTTTTCAAATATTATCAAAATTGTTAACGAGATGTAATCTTCGGTGGCCAGATGATCTAGTTACAATTATCATTTTAATTGGAGACGTTCTCATCTCAAGTTTTGATGAGGACAGTAGTTGTAAAGGTAACGTGCATGTAAACTGGCTGTACAGTGGACAATCCATGCAATAGATCCCACCAGCCACCACATGGACCTTTTTAATACGAGTTTCAAAACACATCCATGCTTTTGAGACACCTTAAGATTGTTGAATGCAATTAATTGTTGACTTGACATGAAGCCAAGACATGAAGCTTAGCAAGTGTAATAATGCGTTTATCAAAACCATCACACTAACAAGTGCAGCTAAATTTCCACATTACATTTGCAAGGCTAATAAGCATTTCAGTGCTCGGTGCTTTATTCCAGTTTCAAATTTCATAACCCTGGTGTACACTTCTGGATTCACCTACTTACTATCAGATTTGTTTGAAAACAAATCACTTTTCTTAAACCTAGTTACTAGGGGTGGGAATCTTTGAATGTCTCACGAATCGATTCGATTCCGATTTTTGGGCCTGCGATTCGATTCAGAATCGATTTTCGGTTAAGAGCGATTTTTTTATTCAAAATGATTTGATTGACAATGATTTTTGCTTCGATTTATAGATGTGCAAAGAATCGTAATGATCTACTCCAGTCTGATTTGCTAATGCTAATTAGCGAGCTACTCGCACTTTTAATCACTCCACGCTGCAAAAAAAAACAACTTTTATTGAAATAACTTGATCGTGACTTTTTTCTTCTACTCTCTAATGTGGCTACAACTTAACAGTGTTTAAGGCCGCGTGGAACCACACTGCCCCTAAGTGGCCAAATCGAGTACAACATGAACAACGCTCCCAATAAAGGCACACACAAACAAAGGCAAGACAGTATAAAATAATTTAAATAAAATAGATTTTGGGACATTTAAAATCAATTCCGAATCGTACTAAATGAGAATCGCGATTCCTTTGAGAATCGATTTTTTGGCACACCCCTACTAGTTTCCCTTTTAAATATTTTCAATCAAACTGAAGCATGCATCCTTGCTTTCAGTAATTGCTTTGAACTGTTAGGGAGCGTTAAGGATATAAATTGATCATGTTTACGAAATCTTCATAGATTAAAAAAAAAATGGTATACTCACAAACGTATAGTGGTAAATTCATGCATCCAGATGTTGGCAGGATAGTGTCAAAAAATAATCATTAATTGCCAAGTATAAATTATAACAATGTTAGTGTCGTATTTAAATTGATGGTAATTAATAAAAGTAGCTCTGGACTTTGTGAGACTCGATTTCAACCGGAAAGAGGCAAACAAATTGGAGGTGAATCAGATGTGCAGAATTTTGCAATTAGATGACAGATTTCTCTTAACTATTACTAGAACTCATTTTTTTTAGGCTGTGTTTAGATAACAATAGACAAAACATACCAACTTCTCCCCAGCAAAATGGGTTGATGCCACCAGTTGTGCAGTTGTAAACCAGGATGGATTTGGTCCTACAATGAGACAGAAACGTTAATAAACTCATTCACTCCCAGCCATTTTCACTGAAGCAACCCCCTTCGCTCCCGGCTGTTTTACTGGATTTTCATTGCTTTTGCAAGTCTCACAGAATATTGCGTTCTATTGCTATTAAAACAAGGAACCTACCAAATGAAAGATTAGATTCTCTTCTTTCATCAGGAAAAAAGGTATATTTGTATCCATTTCCATTTTGCAGCAATTGGCATTCAAATATAGCTAGGTTTCCTCATTATTCACAAACCTGTTGAAAACGCTGACAAAAAGAGCTTGTTGCAACATGGCCTTGGCTGATCTCTTATACTCTGCTGCCACCCGCTGGCCGTTTTTTGTAATCACTACCATTGCTTTAAGCCACCTTTTCATATCAGAAGCTGCATCAAAGCCTTTTTCCGTTTGCTCTTGCATAAAAAAAAAATATAAAGACATTTTAGGGAGTGAAGGACAAAGCATTAAAAGACGTATTTACACGTTTTTGGGTTTGAATGACTTAAAAACACAGTACAAACACCATTTTAAAAAATCTGATTATACGACCATGACCACAAAGGGCCTGACACAGATCACAAGTAGTGGGTACTAAATTGCATGTGATCCACTAAGATTACAATATTTTATTAAGATCCTATATAGTGAGAGCTAAATTCGCTAACAGAATCCACACACTGCTTGCAACAGCTGCATTTAAAACGTCAGGTAGCTCTGATGATTTTCAAAATGGAGCTTTTGGGAGAGCATAGCTAGTGCAAAATTACCGGTACGTTTGAGGTAATAAATTCTATTACTATTATTGGAAGTGCTAGTAGAAGAATAAAGAAAACAAAAAAACACAAACTAACAATTTTGTTTGGAAGCCAGCACATGCGTAAAATCCATGATTTTGTTTGATGAAACTAGCCCCAAGTGTATGACAGTTGAGGGTTAAAAGGAGATTTGTCATAGGTGATATGGCATGACTCCTTCTTGTGACTGGCTGCAAGTTGTTTTTGCACGTGCAAGCCTGTAGTAAATCAAGCTTATTGTTGAGTTTCCAAACCTGTTCTTTATTTGTGATCCAGAATACCAGGCTGCAGCCAGTGTAGCATTGATGACTACGTCTACAGGCACCAAGTCAGCTACTGCGTCATTCGATGCTCTCATTGTACGTAGGATGCCTTTACCTGCCTAGAGGGAGAGGAAAACATGATGAAACCAACGATGCAGCTCAAAATTGTAATGCAAGATACTTAAGGCGCACAAAGTTTCTCTTAAATGACAAAGGATTTAGTTTAAAGATACGTCGATAAATACAAGTAAGACATGCTGTGAATATTTGACCCATTTTGCCATACTTAAATGTTTCTGATCATTTTAATATCTCACAAAGAAATGCAAGTCAATAATGAAATGCAGTTTTCTAAATGATATTTTATTTGTAGTATATATTTTTGAATTTTCTTCATAATAACAATCTAAACTTGGCCCTATGAGAAAAAAAATAATTGGCCTCCATGTGATTAACCACAGTTTATGAAATGCGGCGTTCAATTTTACAAATCAAACCTAACGTGTTGAATCAAGAAATCACTGAAATAGATAAAGTGGGGTGTGCAAAAAGATTTTTTTTTTTTTAATGAAGGCAGCGTACAATGATCAGAAGAAATTCAAGAACAAATGAGAAACAAGGTGAGTGAAATCTACAATATCCATCTAGACAAAGAAAAGGAAAAAAAGGCGAAAAGACAAAAGACATTTCCAAGGCTTTGGGACTCCAGCGAAGCACGCTAAGAGTTTGGATTTAGCTCTCCTTTGATGGATAAAATCATCACTGAGAAAATGCATGATATTTTTACTTGGGTTGTCTTTGTGAGATATTAACCACTGGTTTGACAATTTTAAACATGGAGGTGTTTCAGAAGCAAAAAAAACGATCAGGAAGGGGACATATTTCACAGTACTGTATCTGAGTAAGCAAGAGAAATCATTTAGAAAAACCCAAAACCAGAGTTTTAAGATTAAAATGTGTTAGTCTAGGTTGTGCATTTATCCAGCAAAAGACGATGCCATACATACCTTGAAGGTACATGAGAGATACAATACAATTCAAGGATGGTAGATTTTAAAATGTAACGGTTAAGATTAGGGTTGGATTAAATCAAAACTCACTTTCCAATTCAAACCAGTTTTGTTACACCACTAGTTCTGTCTTTAAGGAGTGATAAAAATCTTCTCTCTTTTTTTTTTTAACAGTTTCAAGGACTTTATCTGCTGCTTAATGACAAACTGTCAACCATATTTCTCCCAGTACTTACAGCAATGAATATTCCACTCGGTCCATTGAAATTATCGATCCAACCCTGAAACCGCACATAGAAGTAAGAAATTATTATTATAGATACTGAATCACAGGTACAGACGCTCCCCCTACTTATGAACATTCGAGTTACGAACAACGGTACATACGAACATGTCTGCGCGTACAGTATGTCGAAAAATGTTCGGAAAGAGATGCTGTAAGTTAGATTTTGTATTGCGCGTAGTGCTTCTTTCCGCCACTAATACCGACGATTGGCGCTGTGAGAGCTCATTGGAGGCTCAGCAACGTGTCAAGGAGGAGGAGGAAGAAACGCCGGTCCCCACGAAGCAGGAAGTAACTTTTGAAGCCGATTCCAGCGACGACGAAGACCCTCTCATGATATAAAATCCTCCTCTTCCTCCTCCATCATCTCCTCAAGCATCGAGTACATCTTCCAAAAGTAAGTTAAACTTCATTTTATTTATCTTATTACGTACATTTACATACTGTGTGTGTCTCTCGCTCTCTCTCTCTAACATACGTAGTACAGTACAGTACTGTACGTATTCTCTCCATTTTATTAAAAGTTTTTTTCAGTACAAACCAATGCAGGTTACTTGTACAAGCCTTAAACATACTTATATAAACCTTCAATATACTTATATAGGCTTTAGACATAAATTATAATACAAAATATAGCACTGAAGCAACTTACGAACAAATTCACCTTACGAACGATCGTCCGGAATGTAACTCGTTCGTAAGGTGGGGAGCGTCTGTATGCACAATACAGTATTGTCCATCTATACTGGCTTCTAATTGGAAGGGAAAATATTCAAATCAAAACTCACGGGAAAAGGTTCTTTCCAGCTGGCACCAACTATGGAGGGTCTGACAATTGCAACATTGAGGTCACCGGCCTCCTGCTGCACCAGATACTCAGCTAATGCTTTTGTGAAGGTGTAAGTGTTGGGTCGCTGACCAATCAGCTTGGGAGTCAGAGCAGACACCAGTTCATCGTCCATCCAACTGGAGACAAAATGAGTATATGATTGAATTTACAGTTGCCAACAGGGGTTTACATATGCTCATCTTGGGCACGGATATCATGATTTGGGCTTATAATGGCCTTGACAACAAGTTTAGCGACATTTTGCAAAAAAGGAATCTGTTTGCACTTCAAAAAAGAAACACACCACCCAGCAGTTTAAATATTAAAACAGAACAAATACAAAACAAGTCATATCTGTATTCAGGTAAGTCTCGTATGATCCACAAAGGAAAACCGTCTTGGTCGCTGTTTAAGGAGAAACATTATACATTTTTTCTCCCCCAAAACAGTTTTATATTATAGTTATATAGTAGTAATTTTCCTCAGCATTTTAGCACCAAGCTACCAGTGTGTACACCCATGGCCAAACACAATAATACACCCCTAACTGGTATCAACTACTTCATAGGTGTCAAACTCCGGTCCTCGGATGTTTCCCTTCTCCAACACGGATGATATATGATCAGCTCATCAGCAAGCTCTGCATAAGCCTGATAACGATCCTGCTGATTGGAATCAGCTTGTGTTGGAAGAGGGGAAACCTCCAAAACCTGCAGGACTGCGGCCCTCGAGGACCGGAAGTTTGATACCTATGAACTACTTCATGAAGCAATCAAGTATGTGCTACCAATCAGAAACTAACACTGATTGTTAATGTGCATCCAACAAAACTCAATGCAGCTACTGTATGTATACCTTTGTTTGTTTCAGATTAAAATTGTTACCCACTCACGCCAGTGCAACAAAGTACATTTGCTGATTTATTCATTTATTTTTACTTTTTACAATCACTGCTGTTGAATATTTTTCATTGCTGTCAAACTTATGCTCCACACTTCAGCCCATTTATCAGTAATGTGAAAACGAGTGGGATGAATATTTACTTTGCAAGTCATATTACAGTGTGTGTGCTCCTAAAGGAGGATCAACTGTGCTCCTTTTGAAAAACTGTGACATACTGTATACAGGGATGTGATTTGACCAAAGTGAAATTATCTGAAAATTTAGCCGGGGGTCTGGGGGCCGCCGGCACCCAGCTAGGTCCAGGGCTCATGGGTTTTCCCTGTTTTTAAGTACTTTCAATGCACTCACATGACAAAGAAATAGACAAAACAACAGCATAAATTTTCAATGTATATTGAACTATCCCATATAAAATGGCAGTTTTAGTCAACTCAAAATCAGTCACATTCAAAAACATTGGACTGCCTTTGCTTTTAAAAACTATCACTGAGAATATCATCATATCTAACTAATGTGATTACTAAGTTAACACATAAATAATGTTGAAGAGTTCAAATTTCATGAACGAATAATTGTATCATGACCAAATGAAAAGTAACTCATATTAGAGCATACCACAAATGTCTTTGTTATAGCAGAAGATGTTATCTGTCGGAGTCATGTGCATACACAAAAAAAAAAAAAAAAAAAAAGAGGAAATTTAAATTTTTTATTTTTGGAGTTAAAAAAAAGCGGAATTCCGCGAATTAGCGGAAAAATCACATCCCTGTGTACAGTACGGTAGTGTTTCAGACATTGTAATTCAATCGTGATTTGAAAGTGGCAGGTTTTTTTTGCCCAGTTTACTGTAGTTTCCAAGTCATGGGCTGATAAACTTGGTGTAGGTGCGGTATTATCCAAATTGTGGCATCACAATTATGGATAATTCAGAGTACCCTGCTGCTCACAGTAGCAGTAAATGGCAAATTGAAGTAATTCTGAGTGTGGCTGGAATGGCAACGCACCAAGAATTTTGAAAATGAGATGAAGGGTCAAAAGGAAATGGTTTCAGGCCTTTTAGGGGAATGCTTTTGTGTTTTATTGCCTTTTGAAAATCGGCTCAAAAAAGCACTTTCAAATGAGAGTAAGTGTAATTTCACTATATCTCAACATATTACAACAAAACTTGACAAATTCATGTGTGATTGATTTGATAATCTCACCAGATACTTAGAAACAGTTGTCAAACACTCGTAAAAGCCTTTCCTCAACAGCTGACACTGGTAGTCTATATAATACCATGACCACAATATGCTGAGTCTGACATTAAGGTGCATGACGCAACGTGGACGTGTTAAAATAACCATATTTTTCACCCACACATGTTTTAAGAATTGTATAATGGACAGGAGGCACTACTGTGGCACAATGGCTGTTTCCCCTATTTTCCTGGAGATTAACTCTTTGACTGCCAAAAACGTTAAATAACGTTTAGTAAAATCCTATGGAGGAGTGCCAAAGACGTTAAAAGACGTTTTTTTTTTTCAAAACAGAGGTGAAACTAACCATTTTCTATTGTTGATTACTGAAAAACGGAATAAGGTACAAACAAACTTTTTTTTCTGATTAAAGATGAGAGTCCAATCTTTCATTTGGTAGTATGTGTGTTTCCATAGTCCAAACACATAATTTTCTGTGGACCTTGAAAGATCAGTCAAAAATGCTTAAATCGGCTGGCACCCACGGCCTCCCTTTTCTGAAAACGGTTGGCAGTCAAAGAGTTAAATAATGATTGTAGATTCGGGACAGAAACTTTACGCTGTCTCCCTGCCAGGCGCGTGCACGCGCTAAGTCTCGCTCCGTGGAAGCGTTGGGACGGCGGAAGTGTTTGGGAGTGTGGGAACGAGTCCGCGGTAAAAGACAAGCGTGTGCCACAGCGGATATAAAAGTGTGTCATAATAATAATAAACCAATACTGCAGTGCGACCCTCCGTCTCCCGGTGGCTCCTTTTGTTCGACCATCGGCCGAAAGTTTTGCGACATGCAACGGGAGTTTTCCCACAGAGGCGACTCTGGCCGAGGGAAAAATCTCAGCCTCGACCACAATCAGAATACCGAGCAGCAAAGGACAACACTGTCGAGTGTGCCAAAAAAGGCAAAACTAAAGTTGCACAAGCGTCGCGGGAGGACGTTGATCAATATCGGAACCGCGTTAATATTGGAGTCGGTGGAAAAAAGGATGAAACGGGACCCACAGCTTGCTTTCTTCTTGCTAAAAAGCTAAGGCCTCGTCACAAAAATGCGATAGGGTCTATTTATAATAAGCAATGCACAATAAAACTACCACTAACTTTTTTTTAAAAAATTTTTTATGGAGAGCTCAGTATTGTTCATTCGATTTGACATGTCATCATTGCGCTCCTTTTTTATTAAAAAATATTTTTTTATATATAATATATATATATATATATATATATATATATATATATATATATATATATATATATATATTTTTTTTGTATGTGGGTGAGTATGTGCGTGCGTGCGTGCGTGTATTCATCAGTTCACCTAAAACCTATTAAAAAAAATCCCATACTAATAATATAATATAATAATATAATATAATAATAAATTACCAAATGCAGAAACATCAATGTAAGTTATCACGATGTGGTGGCTCTCGCTAACAGACAGAATTAAGTAACCAGAATTAGGTTAAAAAAAATTCTATATACGTAGACCAGGGGTGGGCAAACTTTTTGACTTGCGGGCCACAATGGGTTTGAAATTTTGACAGAAGGAGCATTTGGCGGGCCGGGGTTTGCCCATATCTGCCGTAGACCATGTTTCTATAAATTTTGATATTTGGTTTTTATTTGAGGCAGATATTTTTTCCATTAAAATGTGATTTATGAGGAGGTTAGACCATTGGTCGATATTCAGAGTTTGTTTATTTTTCCAGTTAACGAGAATTGTTTTTTTTTGCGATAGTAAGGGCTACAAGTGTAGATTGAAATTGTTTACAGTATGTGGTAAGTCAGTTGTTGTTAGGTCACCTAGCAAACACAAGTTTGGAGATAAAGGTATCCTACAGTCCAAAATAGCGGAAAGTTTTTCTAAGACTTTAGTCCAGAAATACATAACCGGAGTACATAACCATAAAGCATGAACATAAGTGTCTGTAGTGTTTTGTAAGCATTGGAGACAAATGTCGGAGTCTGAGAGTCCCATTTTCTTCATCATATATTGAGTAATGTATGTTCTGTGAATAATTTTATATTGGATAAGTTGTAAATTTGTGTGTTTTGTCATTTTAAATGCGTTTTCACAAACTTGAATCCAAAAGTCAGATTCCGGTGCTATAGACAAGTCTGTCTCCCATTTTGAGATGGGTAAAGACATTTTATCAGTATATGAAAGTAACTTATATATTTTTGAAAGTTTTTTTAACTACCACTAACTAACGTCTCGGCACTCTGGCCGCGTGCACGTCGCTGGCTTCCATTTCGCTTTTCACCAGAGGGGTCGCAAATCTGCAAAAAGTTGGTAAAACTTGCGTTCGGTGCCTTTAAATACAAATAAAAGCAAATATATATATACCCTACATGTTGGACATTTAATCATTTCACAAGCTAAATTCAATCAAATCCTGAAAATCTTATCCCATGATTAAACCGATTAGCTGATAGTTCCATTTGATAAAAGTCAAAATGAACTTACTCCAGAGCATCAATGAGTTTGACGTACTCGACCGGGGGAGGATAGACCATTTCCTCAATGAGCTCTCGATCACAGTTGGCGTAGGCTGTGGATACATGGATGAAGATTTCGAGATGCTTCATCTTATGGGCCAGAGCGAGCATCTTCTGAGTAGCCAAGACATTCAACTGCATTGCATCTCTAAAAGGAAAGTTTTAGAAAGATTAGAAAGTACAAATTTAAGGATGACAACCGGAACACGGTCAACAACACAGCTGTGCTGCGTGCCTCACAGAGCTGCTCAGAACTCGTGTCCTAAAATTAGGCTACTGCCTAAAGCAGCGGTGGGCAAACTCGGTCCTCGAGGGCCAGAATCCTGCAGGTTTTGGATGTTTTCCTTCTCCAACACAGCTGATACCAATCAATAGGATCGTTATCAGGCCTATGCAGAGCTTGCTGAGGAGCTGATCATATACCGGCTGTGTTGGAGAAGGAAAACATCCAAAACCTGCAGGACTCCCGGCCCTCGAGGCATCAACATAACTTCAAAGTTATACAAGTCTTAAGTCAAGTTCTGTATTTGAATGTTTGTAGACAAGCCAATTTGTAGATGTGGTCCAAAATCCAAGCAGCCGTATCTGTTTTAACACATAACCAGACTTACACTCATACAAATATAATTTCTCACATTTCTCACCCTGAATCTACCGACTAATCAAATGGCACTGCCCCCTTTCTGTCCAGGAGACAAACAGAGGGGGAATGAGTTAAGTAAGTAAGGTGTCAAATATCTCTGTGTGCTGCAAACACTGACTCACACCAACCAACATGACATAAATGACAAGCTGAGCAAACATCCCCGATATTTATCGATGCACTCACCGCACAATCATGATACTTTTCACTGAAATAATGCTCTTCAAAATACTCAAGATGCTTCGCGCAATCATTCATTTGAATGTAATTGTTGTACAAGCACGATTAGAAAACCATTCCAAGGAAGAAAAGACCATGAAACCTTGAATACTCACTTCAGTGGCTCATTGAAGCGGATGGTGGCGGCACAGTGGAAGACAATGTTGACGCTTTCAGCTAGTAAACGCTGATTGTCCTTACTCAGATCCAGTTCTGGCTTTGTCAGGTCACTGCTCACTGCAATAATCTTCTCTGCAAAGCATGGCTGTTCATCTTGTAACCTTTCGAACAGCTAAGAGAGAGACACGTTTTTTTTATTCAAATAAAATAAAAAGCACTGCGTAATCCTTAATCTGAAATATTTTGAATCAGTGCCATTAAAGAAGGGTCTTTTAGCACCTTTGATATCAACAGACAACACAAAGTACAGTAATCGATAGTTTTTCAGATTTTGTGTAAAACAACCAGCCATTTTCTAATCTAAACTGCTAATCCTCACAAGGGTCATGCTTGAGATGGAGCCTATCCCATCTCACTTTGAACAAGAGATGGGGTACACCCTAAATTGGCAGCCAATAGCAAAGCACAAATAAACAATACTCACATTTACAACTAAAACAATATAGTCTTCGATAAACTGAATCAAGTAGCCAGAGAAAACTCACATAACTTAAGTGTCTGGCGGCTGTGGCCAGCCATCAAGTGTGAAATTAACCAAGTACAGACGCTCCCCTACTTACGAACATTCGAGTTACGAACAACGGTACATACGAACATTTCTGCGCGTACAGTATGTCGAAAAATGTTCGGAAAGAAATGCTGTGAGTTAGATTTTGTATTGCGCGTAGTGCTTCTTTCCGCCGCTAATACCGACGATTGGCGCTGTGAGAGCTCATTGGAGGCTGAGCAACGTGGCGAGGAGGAGGAGGAAGAAAACGCCGGTCCCCATGAAGCAGGAAGTAACTTTTGAAGCCGATTCCAGCGACGACGAAGAATCTCTCATGATATAAAATCCTCCTCTTCCATCATCTCCTCAAGAAACGAGTACATCTTCCAAAAGTAAGTTAAACTTCATTTTATTTATCTTATTACGTACATGTACATACTGTGTGTGTGTCTCGCTCTCTCTCTCTAACATACGTAGTACAGTACAGTACTGTACGTATTCTCTCCATTTTATTAAGTTTTTTTCAGTACAAACCAATGCAGGTTACTTGTACAAGCCTTAAACATACTTATATAAACCTTCAATATACTTATATAGGCTTTAAACATAAATTATAATACAAAATATAGCACTGAAGCAACTTACGAACAAATTCACCTTACGAACGATCGTCCGGAACGTAACTCGTTCGTAAGGTGGGGAGCGTCTGTAATTACAGTAATTTTGTCATCTGCCCATTTCTAACATGACTTTGGAAGTTCCACTATACTACTAATGAATACATCCATAAATTTGACTTGCTTTTCTTCATATGCTCCCATGCTAGCACACTCCTGTCCCAAGGTATAATTGTATTTCAACTAGGGATGCACCGAATTTTCGGCCCCTGAAAATATTCGGCCCAAAATGGCAACATTTTTGGCATTTGGCCAAAAATAAAATCAAAGCCGAAAAAATGTGGCCGAAATAGGATGTTGTGGTGACGCAGGCAAAAAAGAACGCTGCAAGCAAGCGTCTGTTTGAATTAAACACCAAACACGGGGGGGAGGGGGGGGGAGTGTCTCACTACTCGCTGGCGTTTCACCGTGTTGAGTTCATACCGGTCGCTGCACCTTCGTTGCGCACAACGGAGAAGGCCGTCACTTGGTAAGCTACGGTACAGCATTTCAGCGGGTCGAAAAAAAGAGAGCACTGCCGACCGAGTACTACACTGCAGGTCAGCCACTCTTTCTCCTGCAGCGCCTTCCCTTTTTTTTCTTCCTTTGATTCAACCCCCTTCGAGTGCTTCCACTTTTTCAATGGCATTCCGGTGCTCGTACTTAGGCTAATGCTAGCACTATTGCTACCTTTCAACAGGTGTAAAAAAGTAAACACTTACCACTATCACAGAACGCTGTGTGTGACTTTGCAGTCCGTTTCCGAAGCAGACTGGCTAGTGCGAATTTTTTATTTATTTATTTTTAAACATTGGTGAATATGTCGCACTGTGTCCCACTCCAAATACAAATGCGTCATCCGAACCGCACGCATCCGTGCCCGCCATTGATTGGAAAGTGCAATCGCGCCGCCGGAAAATACTCACCCCGCGCTTGGTGTTTAATGTAGCATTACCCAACAGTTTGCGATGTTGGCGCACTTCAATTTATATTGTGCTTTGTTAGAATGCCAGTGCGAAATAAATATTTTTTTAATAATATTATAATTTTAATTAAATACAATGATAGTAAAAATTGGCATCATTTATTTTCAGTGTTTCGGTTTTCGGCCAAAAAATGTCATTCCGGTGTATCCTTAATCGCAACACTTCTTACCTTGCTGCTGATCATGTCAGTAATGCGGTCCTGAGGGCTCTGGCCAGCTTTTGACCTGACCATCACATAGACAGCATTAACTTCTGGGCACGACCTTAGCAGCTTCTCCAGCATTACCTGTAGTAGTCATAGAGGAACAAGGTAAAAATAATACAGACAATAAAATGAATTATTGTTCTTGTAACCCAAACAGGGTTGTTCCTTACATATGACTTATTATACTTTAAAATCACTTAGGGTTGGCCTAACAGGCTTGCAACACGGACAAAAGTTTGACTTTTTCCTGTTATTTCAAGTATTGACAATTCAACTTTATTTGTATTTTACTTTAGATTCATTTTGTCTGTTTTATTTATGTCATGTTTGAAAAAAAAGAATGTAATCAATAAATAAAACAAAACAAAAAAAGCATATGTCATTAGATGGGTACACAAGTAAATACAATTAAGCTGTTCTTGTCCCGATTTTGGCCCTTCCCGACCAAGGTAATCAAAACGCCTGACATTCTTGTCTTATCTTAAAACTGTCCTATAAGATTATCATTACATCTGAGGTGTGTTAGTTCTTCCTGACAATAGGGTCCAAAAAGATTTGGGGCCAACAATGGTAAATGGGCATTCACTTGCATAGCGCCTTTCCACCTACAAGGTACAGTAATTTCTGGACTACATGGCGCACCTGACTATAAGCTGCGCTAGCTAAATTTGGGGAATATTCGACTTTGTTACACACATAAGCCGCACCCGACTGTAAACCACAGGTGTTTTAATGTTACCGCACCGGGTTCCCGCTACTTTCTTTTCCATAATGAGGGCGCAAATTGTCTCGCTCTCGTTCTATCTCTCCTACTGTATTTCTGTTGTCACCCTAGGACCCGCATCTTCCTATTGTTACAAAGTCGTGACCCACTTTTATAAAAGCTAAGAAAATGAATTTTTTTTTTGTTCCAAGTGCTTAAGCTTCTGAAAATATATGTACATTAAGTTACAGTTTAAAAAAAAATCCTTTCAAATGAGTTTGACGTACCACCAAGCCAAAGCCATATTGTTAGCTTTGACGTCTCCTAGCTAGTGGCTGATTTGCACTATATTTGTTTACAGAGTAGCTAGTGGCTAGAGTGCAAGTGAGAATTGTATATTCTATGTGGGAACTTGGTAAGCCTCTGTTCTAAAAGGAAAAAACACAAAAAAATTTGGGGTCCTCACCCAACAGTTGAGACTCACTGGTTTGGACTATAGTAATTTCTGGACTACAAAGAGCACCTGATTATAAGCCGCGCTAGCTAAATTTGGGGATTACTACACATATAAGATGCACCCGACTGTAAGCCGCAGGTCTTTTTAATGTTACTGCACCGTTTTTGGGCTCACTTGGTTTGTTTTGCTCTGCCTGACGCTCTTGCGCTTCCTTTATAGTGCGCCCCCTTGTGATATGATGGATAAGCCGCACCTTTTGTACTGTATTAGACACAGGGTCGAATGCGAGTGAAAAAAGTAGCGGCTTATAGTCCAGAAATTATTGTACTCGCATTATGAGCAACTGGCGCTTTTCAGTATTTAGCGCAAGGACACTTTGAAGTGGTCGCAAGGGCCCGGGATGGAATCCACAACCTCTGGATTGGGAGACGACCGCTCTAGCACATGAGCCATGTCGGCAATTTTAAATAATGAATGTGTTCAAAATACCACGCATTTAAAAAGGAAGAAATGCATTTCATAACATATACAGTAATACCACGCTGACACCGAAATCTGCTTATGCTTGTTCCACACATTTGTTCAAAAGACCTGTTGACTCCCTGCCAAGTCAATTACTATTGTACCTTTCCCATGAAGCCAGTTGCTCCAGTGATCAGCACATTTTTCCCTGCATAGTATTCTGGTATGTTCATCATGTCTGCAAATGTGTTTGCTGAACTCCTCATCACCACTCCTCCTGTTCAAAAAACAAAACAAAATCACAAAAAAAGTATTAGAGATAAGAGAACATCTCTACACCTTTGACCAGAGTAACTGTATAAATGGTATTTTCATTTAGCTCCGCCTAACACATCAGCAGTTTGAAATGTACATTTGTCTTGTTTCGAGTCGAAAGTTGGCACGTGCAGTTTTATACCCAGAGGGCAGCCCGACTGCCAGCAGTTGGGTTAATAAAGTTCATGTACACAACACATGGGCTAATTAGCATTCGTCTGATTATGAGGGATAACTTTCAATGGGATGTGTTTATTCTTTGCAGTATAGGGTCTTATCAGTAAAATGATGTCGGGCTTTCAAGAAGACAGATACGGTCCCGCTGATAACAGGCCATTTAGTGATACCTTAAATCAATATTGACACAGCGTTCTCTTTTTTCTCCACTAATGTCTTCATATTCACTACTGAAAGGCTGACAATGAGTATTATCAATTCTTAAACACTGTGGGTTCTCTCTCTCTCTCACACACACACACACACACACAGTTTAATATTTATATATAAGTATCTGTATATTATTGGTTGGTCAAAATAAGTGTTAATTTTTTTAAAACATTTTTTTAATTTTTGTTATTAAACCATAAGGGGCGCCTAGTGTGTTGTCTGCAATTCTGGTATATTTTTTGTTCCATACTGGAGGACAATTTTAAAGGACAGTCCAGGATAACAGTTCAGGTTATAATCACACAATTTACTGTGTTTTAGTACCGAGTAGATCACTTTTCAAAATGTTTTTGTGGAAATAGGTTGTTATTGCAAAAGGCAATACATGCGGGTAGGAAAAAGGGGAAGGCATTTTTTTAAGTTCCGTTTGCAAAGAGTTCAGACAAGAGAGTAGTGCATGAAAGAGAATATACACTTTCAACAAAACATAACATTTCAATGATTGACATTATTGCTTTCATTACAGCATAACTAAAACACGACTTTCCGTTTGACTCGAGTAACTATAGCAGCTGATCTTTGGCTGGCGTGTGCAGGCTCTCTGTGCCCTGTGGGTGTCATTAACATTTCTGTGAAAACTAACAACGAGTTGACATGAGGCAGATAGTAAATGTGGCCTTTGCGGATACAAGCAAGGCTGGAGCCAAGACACCATTTAAATAAGGTCGTCAAGTAAAGAGAAAGGCAAATGTCACCAGTTTACCTCAAAATGCCTACACGTTGCAAAATGGGTTGAGAAAAGCTAATCACAAGTATACCACAGTATTTTAAGTCAAAAATAATAATAGTAACATCAATGAATTTGCACGCTGCATTATTTGTGCAATCTGTAAAGGAATTCTGCACGTGTGAATTTAACATAAACAGGTGTGTGCATGTGCTTCCTATTCAGCACATAAGAGACTCTCTCACAGAGAAAACTGTCAGTTGTGATCAAAAAGTTGGCCATGAAAGACCAAGTCAAGTCTAGCTAGTGTAAGGGCTAAAAACAAACCAGTCAAAGAAAGCAGGTTAATCTTAGGTCTGAACTACTGTGACCTTTAATCGGGTGTCTATTCTTGAGCTAATGTAGCTTACACTTTAGACAGGCAGGCAGCAAGCTGATCCTTGATGTCACATTTTACACTCTCAATAATTCATCGCTTAAATGACATTCGTTCTATCCAGGCACAACAGCATAGAGGGAAAGTTTTGGTCTCAGAGGCGCAGTGCTGTGCTTGCGTGAGAACGAGAAGGATCAAGTTTCTTTTGGGGTGTTTATGCGTTTACAAATCACCTCACTTATTTAAATCTGCCAAGACGGAAACTAGAAAGGGAACAGTCAAAAGTTGAATGAAGATTCAGCAAACGCAACAGTGTCATGAAGTGAAAATTCAAAAATCGCACTCAGGGCACAAGTCCAGAACAATTTGCCCATTGAGATACTGACAGTATTGTCACCAGGCTCTAACTGCACATGACTTCCACAGACTTGTATTACATGTCAAATTGGCTTCTCTAGTTTTTAACAAGACCAACAGCTAAAAACTGAAGGCCACGTCTCAATCCTAAGAGAGACCACTTACTGTATGTACGTTTTGAAAATCTGTGATTCCTCAATATAGCGACTGCGATTTAATATGCAGTTGTTTTATCAAGGTCCTCTATCCGTGTTTATTTAACAAATGCAAACAATAAATTAATCTGCATTACAATTTAAAAAAAAAAAAGATTTATGATACATACATGTTTTGGTCTTATAGCAAGGGTTCTACATTAAGCCTTCACCCTGCCAGAACCAGTATTGTCTCTATTCATGATATAACATGATATTTTTCAATAATTATTTCATATTTAGGGTCTTTATACTGTTTTATTTAAGTCTTTAAGAAATATTACTTCGGTGAAGTTACCTTTTTATATTGTTGTTTGTTTTTTTGTTTTTTGTTTTAAATCTTGTTCAAAGCATTCCTCAACCCATAACATTTATTTATTAAATTTGTACTGGCCCAATTAGGCCAGCCTCAGTGAACTTTGATAAATAAATGTTATGATAAATAAAGAGATGTTCATAAACATGTCAATTATATTTTGACATTCATGGGTCTGTGTCTCTAACTCTAAAGGGGACGTCGCCATTTTCGAGTGACGTCAGATTGAAGCTGGTCGGTGAAATTGTGTCCCTTTTTTTCTCTCTCCGACTTTGCAACTCGGATCTCTGAGTTCAAAGGGGTGTTCCAGTGCACACTTCATGACACAAGGTCAGAAAAGTCCGACTTCCAAGCTTCCTCGAATGCAGCATAAGGACTCGGGTAACGATCAATCATACCTCACCTGTTTTCTGGGTTTGTACGATATGTTTGCATTTGCTGCTTTATTCCTGTTGCACAAATGCAGTATTAATCAGAATTCCGTGTTTAGACTAGTGCAGCTGCATAGATAGATAGATGGATGGATAGGTTATAAAGATTTCTGAACTCATCTAGACACTATGTAAAAAAACATTTTTAAATACATAATAAAGCCTACAAACCGACTGAAATGAAGCTTTTCTTCCAAATAGCATTCTACTAAATTGCAATGTCGATTTGAATTGGATTAATTTGTCTGCCGTAATAAACAAGTTTTCATGGATTACTATGAGGTAATGAAAACGCGACCATGGATCGTTCATACATCCGTATAAAATATATTCGGTGCACACAAAATATTCAACCTATCAAAACAGACAGCATTTGCATTTAACAGACCTTATGCACATACGTACATGAAGCATGCATTAGCTGTGGGAAGCCACTGGATCCCGTGATTCCAATTCCTCGCCGATGCCTCGCGTCATTACCACACCATAAACCTTGTGGAGTTCCACTTCAACAGAAAGCGTATCACACAGTGACTTGACTATATATTTGACAGCATTACTACCCAGATCAAATGGTAAACGTGCTTCCCACTAACGTCTTTTCTGCCTTTGCTTGCTCACAGAGAAAGTTTAACAGCGGGCTGGCCACCGAGAAGAATTCACATTACTACTTCGCAAAAGAGCCTCGCGGCGGCTGTTAAAAGTGTCTTGGAGATTGCTAGGGACATTTCTGTATCTGTGGTAGCCAAGGGAAACGAACGCGGGCGTGATGTGAACCGTGGAGGGGGAAAAAAAATACGATTCTTGCGTTTTAAGCATCTCGAGCCGCCTGGTATTCAAGTTGGCGCTAAGAAAACCACCATTGGAAAGGAAGAATTCGGTTACTAGAGAATACCAACTCACGGGTGTTCTCCATCGCTTCTACTTACCTAAGCGTGGATGGTTCCGGGCTTCCTAACTTGTTAGCCTGTTGCACGGCGTTCTGATAGCAGGGAAGCAATCGGTAGATATAGCTAAATTCAACAGACTGGAAGTGGTCACTCACGAGGAAGCTGGCCGTGGGGCGGATAATGTGACGTCATGACGTCATCGGAACGGCGTGGTCCACAGCAGAGAGTCGACGAAAAACAGTACTGTAGTCTATTTCTAGATTTTCCCCACAATTGGTTGTTTTATATTTAATATAAACGGCAATAATCTGGCATCATAGAGATCACTTTTCTACACAAATCACATTTGAAACTGCAATATGTGTTTTTAAGATTCAAATGGAGGCATTTGGTGTTGTCAGTCAAGACCACAGCACAAAGATGTCATAAAAGCCGTTAAGAGATCCTAAAACAAATCAACATGATTCAAGACTACAGGTTTGAAACATGTACAAATCGCAAATAAATAATAAATAACAAAGCTCAGTCGGTACCCATCTCTTATCACGCTGTTTTTTTTGCATTGCATGCAGTTAAAAAATACGAGGGCCCCCTAGTGTTCAGTTGTTTCAATTTCAGAGGGGGTGAGGGGAAACAAGATGTAGTATCTTATCTTCGGTCTTTGCATTTTTTATTACAAATAATACATACATTAAAAAACAGTACAACTCCTTCAAATCTTGAAAAACTGACAGTTGCAGCAGGTTCGCTGTTCTTTGGTCAATCATCAATCACGACTTCACTGTAGCTGCAGGCAACCTCATGTATGTTAATTTAAATAGGTTAATTTTCAGTACTATGGCCCACAAACAGATCCACGTCTGAAACAGAAAAAAAAAATACAGGTAATGGAGCAAAGAAATGAGTTAAGAAGTAACTGCACTCACTTGCCGTGCTTCTGAAAGTTTTGAAGCATAATTTAGGACCTACATTATCTCATCTTTATTATCTAATCTTTGCTCTTACCCTCGAAGTGTGCACTGAAGGTCATTGGCACAGGGGCAGTAGTCGCGAGGACCCTCCTGGTCCCAGGCAAGCATGTCCATCAATAGGTTGGGATGGTTAAGACAGGCCTCACCCTTTCCCGGTTTGGGGTTGCACACAGGAAATAAAAGCTCTATGAGAAAGAGAGAGAGAGAGAGAGAGAGAGAGAGAGAGAGAGAGAGAGAGAGAGACATGTATGCTAGATTTTTTAGTAAAATCTAAAAGACCCATATGGGTGAAATGCACCCCGCCTCTCACCCAGTGTTAGCTGGCAATATCTGAGCACTGAGCAAAATATGTGGCAGAAAGTGTATGGATAGAACGGGTTGAATACTTGAATGCCATTCAACCATGCACATACGAGGTTACCTCGTTGAAAGGCACAACAGAGGTCCAGTTTGCAGTCATTCTGATCCTGACAGATTGTTCCCTCTGTTCCCTCAGTGGCATTGACTGTACATTGGCCCCAAACACACAACTGACTTGAGCAACACTCCTCATTCTTTGTGCAGGGCTAAGAAGGGAAATACATTCAGATATACAAACTATAATGCAAATAATTATATATATATATATATATATATATATTTTTTTTTTTATATATATATTTTTAAAGAGTTTTATATGGCCATTTGGCTTAAAGTAATGACATTACAGTACAAATCAAAGACGTTTGGCTATTGATTTGATCATGTGTAAATGTGTGTCCGTCAGGGCTTGGACTGGCCATTTGGCATACAGGGCAGATGCCCGGTGGGCCGGCCTCTTTTGGGGCCGATGCAGTGCTTTTTAATTATTATTTTCCTACATTTTACCCCCAAGAGGCTGGCTCACAATTTAAAGGGACCACTCCATTAATCAATTTCAAATATAGATAGCAAACTGAAACATAATCAATAAACATCACTGGCAGAGCTACATGTTAGTCGGGCTGGGCCCGGCGTGCCCAAGTCAAAATGCAAGGGCCCATTTTTTTTTGTGCCAGTCCAGCCCTGGTGCCCGTTGAAAGGTACTCAGCATTTACAACATCTGTCATTTGTTTCATTGCGCACATAAAAATGACGCTTGTTTAACGGAGCAAAACATAACAAGACTGACTTCCCACCATATCAGTTGGTATGCAGGGGAGGCACTTGGAGCTGTCAATCTCATACAGGCAATACTTTAGTTCACCGCAGTCCTCGTCCACCATGCACTCCTGTAGTGAGAGATACACATTTCATCACTCGTGGGGCAAAGAAATGAAGCAGGAACTTTGAACTAATAGACCGACTGTGTGTGTGCAGCTTTTTAGGCCCATAAACTGCAAGTCTGTTGCTGTTTCCTCTTATCTTTTCCTTTTTCTTACTCCCACCCTTCCTTTTGTGTCTGGACTGCTGTTCAGTCACTATGTGCTCCGCGTGTTATGCCTCAGTCTTCATATACACTAACTTACTGATTAATTTACACCGACAATGCTTCAAAATGACTGGACATATTTTAACGCAAACAGTTCTCTAGTTCTGAAGCCTGCTCAGGCTTTGGAGAAAAAACAAGTTGCTAACATCTCAAAGAATGAATCATTTATAACGGTGAACTTATAATTATGTGTCTACTGTCAATTTACAGTAAATAAAGTACACTTGAATCTCTGCCCATGTTTTTGCCCAAAACAGCACCAGTTCATGAACTTCACCCTTTTATTGTTGTCTTTTCTCTTCCCATGGGTGTGAGCAGTGCAAATATAACCAAGCATAATTAAAAACAGTTCCTCATGTCAAGGATAAAGTAGGGGAGTCTGGACCCAATGATCACCAGAGGGCATTGAATTTACCCATATTGTTTATGTGATTGTTGACTTGAGCAGATTATTTTTTTTAACAAAATGTAAATAATAATTTCATATTTGGCCTGTCTCATATTTCCAACAGGCCTTTTTTTTTTTTATTCAGCAGCTTTGAGTTTCCCTCAAAAAAGGGTGAGGTGTTAAACAGGCTCTTGCACTCTCTTGGCCACTGTCAGTATGCAGCACACTTAAGAAAACCAACCTATCTTAACCGAGCTCCACCAGTCTCGTTAAAGCTAAAACCTTTATCCACCATATAAAACAAAAAGTAGATGATTATCTGGATTAGCATCTTAATATTGTTTTCATTTGGTTTGCTACCAAGTATTATAGAGTATTATGATAATCTGCTTAGCTCGTGGACAGCCAGAACCATTGTTAAAATAACATGCAGTGCAGTCCCGTAAATAGGCTATCTATAAACCAGATCATTTTAAAAGAATTATCCCGTGCACTGTTCATATGCTCACTGAGTTTCTCTGGGGTTTTTTCTGCAGCATTTGTCATGAGGTCTTCTCGAAGTAATAAAAGCCCACTGGAAACTATAAGTAGGGGCCAGACAACCCTGTAATTACCTCAATATGGTCCAGGCAAATACTGCTGCTGTTAGTCATACGCACAGTAGCACTTATCAGTCTCGTCTAGTAAATATTTCCCTCCCAAAGGATTTACTGATAACTCATTAGTAAGTAGGACAAAATATCGCAGCTTGGCGTAATCTTCAAGTTTCAACTCTCGCTTTTATTCAATAGGGTATACGTTGTTATACATTTAGTCAAAGAGTGCACTGTAAAAAAAATTGACTGTAGAATTTACAATAAATAACTGGCAAAAAAGTTGCCAGCTAATTATTGTAAAATATCAGTTAATTAGCCTACTGTACTAAAAACCTATTAAAGCATATTATTATTCTAAGTAACTGTAATTTACACTTTTTTTTTTTACTGTATATAAATTACAGTCACTGTATTCTAAGTAACTATAATTTATATACTACAGTAAAAACATTTTTTACAGTAATATGCTATAATAGATGTTTAAATTGATTTTTAAACTGTTTTGTTGTCAAATTGTAAATTGTTTACAATTTTTTACTGTATATAAATTAGTTACTTACTGTAATTTAAGTAAGAGTCATTTATATGCAGTAAAAACATGCACAAAATACAATAATATGCTGATAGATTTTTACATTTAATTTTAAACTGTTTTGTTGTTAAATTGTATTTTTTTTTAACTGACTATAAATTACAGCAACAGTATTCAAAGTAACTTTAATTTATAATAATTTATATAAATTTGTTATTTACTGTTATTTAAGTAACTGTATTTTTTGTACAATAAAAAATGCACAAAAAATGACAGTAATATTCTATAATAGATTTTTACAGTATTAAGTGAGATTTTACATTTAGCTGGCAATTTTTTTTCCAGTTATTTACTGTAAATTCTACAGTCAATTTTTTACAGTGTAGACATTTACCCTGCTTCCCCAATTGGTTTTCCTTGCATCAATCTTTATGACAACTGAGAGGAAAGCGAAATACCTAAACTTAAGTTATTCATTAAAAATGGTTAAACCCCCCCCCCCCAGCCCCAGCTCAAGAGGTACAGCACTGATTGCACGCCACTTTCACGCTGACATCTCTTCTTACATTCCTGCATGTGTGTGAGTGCTCCATAAAATATGCAGCAGCTTGTGAGTTCAATTTCCCCTTGAGGGATTTCAATATGTATAATAAAAAGCAGACCGTCAACACCTGACATCAACATGCTTGCTGCCTGCTAACAAATGCTGAAAAATGAAAAACATACAATGTGTTAGTTGCATGCTGTAAACTGTATGTAAAAACAAAACTTCACATTTCACTTACAGTTTGAAAGCAGCCAACAATCAACCCCAAGTATAGTTAAATTTCTGATTTAAATGGTTGTAGTACAGTACTGTGATAATAAAATAAAGTTGCTAGAGTTTGCTTTAAAATTTTAGGGAAGAGTCTGTGTCTGAGAACCAAAACGGGATTCCTTAAAACTTAGTCAGACATCATTAGCTGAACTCTAACTCACCGTGTGCTTTTGTTAGTTTTTTGTTACATTTCCCTGAAAGACGACAGGAACGCTAAAGACTTACATGATACACACTGTTCCACTCGCCTGAGATCTCCACACGGATTTGTGGTGATTCTGTCTCTCCTGCCGTGCTATTAATTTCCTTTAAAAGACAATAAAGGAAAAGAAAAAAAACTGTTAGCTAAAAGACTTCTTGACTAGTTCTGATAACTAAGTATGTGTATTTAAGAAATACCTTGTCAGTTTGGATGGTTATTGCTCCATCTATCGTCTTTGTGTCATTGTGGTAGTGGTGATGATGATTTTCCAGTGACTTGGCAGTCTCCGTTGTTATCTGAGAGTTAGAATCCACTTGAAAATGGCATGTACCAAAAAGGCCGGACAAAGTGTAAGGTTACAAGAAATATACTCACTGATAGCGAAAGGAGGGGCCCATGTAGTGACATGAGTCACTTGATTGATTTGTATTGATTTATTTATTTATTCTGTCACAGGGCTGTCATTTTAACAGCATGTTTTTTATTAACGCTGTAAATTAGCATTGGTGAAGAAATTGCATGCAGTCATAATCTTTATTTTTTCTCTCTCTTTTTTTTTTTTTGCTTAATCAATGTAATTATTAATAAGGCAAGGATCATAATCTTTTTTTTTTCTTAGTGAATGTAATTAATAATAGGGCATGCTTCTCAACAAACAACGCAAAGAAAAACAACATCAACAACAATAAACTTGCTAAACTGATACAGCTTGAAAGTGCCAGTTCTGACTACAGTAGATCAGCATCACTGCTGCTGTGGTTTCCTCTTTACTCGCATCACCCCCACAAAAAAAATAAAAATAAATAAATTTTGTGGGGGTGATGAAAAATAATTAGTTATTTTTCATCACCCCCCCCCCCCCCCAAAAAAAAAAATAAATTGTGGGGGTGATGAAAAAAAGATATATTTTTTGGGATAAAAATACAATCACATCAACATCGGGCTATTGTAAAGATGAATAGATATTGTTTTATTTGACCTGGTCGACGGCATCCTCCAGTAGGTTCTGCGTATCTTCCATCAACTCTTCCACTTCACGGAACATGTCGTTCAAGCTGACAAAGCTTTGTTGTTGCTCCTGGCCGCCCGGAATGATCATTGCCCGGCTCGGAACGACTCCGACAGCCGCCCACAAGCACAGACTGAAAGAAACAGAGAATAATGCATGGCCGGACATTTCTGCGTCTGTTCCTCGATGTCGATCTCAAAGATGGATGACGCAGTCGCAAAGAAGCACAACTGCACACACAGCTGGATCGGTTTTATTTGGAAACTCTGAGGAGGACGACCTCGCTTTAATGATGAGGAAACGCCGGATGCTACAATTCTTCCCATGACCGAGCGGCACACAGCTACTTATGTTGACTAGTGTAATGTGAACCTTGCTAGAAGTATTAAAAACATACTTTTGGTCATGGGTCAGGTTTAGCTTTTCCAACATTTTGTGTTCCTACACGTAAATCTCGGTTACATTTACAATGAATGCACTGTACTACTAGAAACTGTCCTACCTACGATATCCAGCAGATGGCGCTGCCTTTCCTTTTAGCGTACCAATCGTGGCGTTATTAGCTTTTGTATGATGGCGAAGCTTTGCACTTCTCATCTTGCTCTTTAGTGCCGTTTGTAAATAGCTGTTGCTGATATCGTTAAAGATGAGGCTGCAAATAAAGGGACCATAGGAACAATTAAGATGAAACGGCAGAGGGGCATTTCAGCGTGATCACGTGTGTGGAATGACTGGGCGTGAGTTGTGGGGAATCAACTGTGTCATACTTGGCTACAACCCACATGCGAGGGTCTATACGTATGCAATTTTGTGTGTGCGTAAGATATAATAAATAGGACACTACATGTCGAAACATAATGTAGTTGCTGTTAATGAAAGAAAATACAATGATCATTGTAATAACTTGAATCGGACTAATATGTAGAAAACAACAACAACAGAAAACACAAACAACAACCATAATTTAAAAAAGAAAGAAAAATAAGGCATAGTTTTATTTTATGGTCCAACAGAATTACATAAGAAAAAAAGAAGCAAAATAGCTTGGCCAAAAATGACGATGCCTGACTTAACATTTTACTGCACAAACTTATGAAGGAATCACTGAAATCAAATTTATGTAGCTGTCGAACTGGACTCAGCCATTTTGTTCTTTTAATTTTTTGGGGGTGCCCCCCTCCCCTCCCCTCCCCCAACTATATCAGCAGTGTTTCTTAGGAGTTTTGGTATGGTCAAAAAAACACCCATACAAGGATGATTTACCAAAATATAATTCAAATAATATTTTACTGTCAGGCCTTACAGACAGTTTTAACTTAAATGAAAAAAAGTATTTGTTTGTTTGTTTTTCACAGTAATCACTACAAACTGTATACTTAAAGTACAGCAAAAGATGTTGTTTCCCTCAATGTGTACAGCCTATCAAGGCCTGACGTAAGTAAAGTGCTCAAACCACATTTGGCTGACCTTATGATGTAAAAAATAATGTAATTTCTTCATTTTCTCCAGTGGTAGCAGCTATCAAACAATGGAAAGTTTTGAGGATCCGAGGTGATGAGGGAGTAGAAATATCGCTCCAACACACTGTGTCAGGAATATACTGACTATAATGATAAATAATTTGTGGGAAAAGGTCATGAGAATATTAGCTAACGAGAGATGGAGAGGGTTTGTCGCAAAAGACGTGTGCCGCAGAGGTTGGCCCATCCGAGAACTTCTCGCGAAGAGTTGTCGTGAAGTATGAAATGTTCTTGCCAAAATGAACTTTGTTCTTCTTCTTGCCCCCTTGAGAAAAACAACACACTTTTCTGTTCTTGTGGAGTATATACAAGCCATTACTCTCCATGGTGAGCGGAGCACGTTGTACAAGGAGAGACAGTTAATGACAGTTACTTTTCCATTTTAAATTGGGCGCACAAGCCCAGAAATATTTTCACAATGAGATTCACTGAAAGAGTGCTTTATCTTGCAAGAGAACACTTCTGCGTGTCTTCACGGCAAAAGAAGTTGAATAGGCAATATGAAAAAGAGAACAATTTCATTTAAAAATGTCCATACATGATTAAAGCAAAGAAACCTATAACATCTGTCTGTGATCAAACGATCAAGTCACACCCAATTTGTCTTTGTATCATTCTAACTTTTCAGCAACTGGTTTTCCTTTCCTGCTGACTCAGTGTACATCAGTGACATGCAAAAGACGGGGGGGGGGGGGGGGGGGGGGGCTGAATGTTTAACACATGTACAGACCATCCAAATCTGTATAATTTTTCATGGTAAAAAGTGTGTTGCCACGGCAACAGTGCTTGACAAAATAAGAACGATGCTTTTTACTTTTCATTTGAGCATCTTTAGATGGACATGCCACAGTTTCAAGATAATCGGATGACATCTCTTTTTTTTTTTTCTTCTTCTTTTTTTTTTCAGGAGAGCTCAGTATTGTTCATTCGATTTGACATCATCATTGCTCTCCTTTTTTTAAAAAACAAACAAACAAACAAATCAATAAAAAAAAATTTAATAAATGTTTTTTTATTATTATTATTATTTTTTAAATACATATACATATATATATATACATATACACACACACATATATATATATATATATTTTTGTATGTGGGTGAGTGTGTGTATGTGCGTGTGTGTGTGTGTGTGCGTGCGAGCGTGTGTGTATTCATCAGTTCACCTAAAGCCCATTAAAAAAAAATCCCATACTAATAATATAATATAATAATAAATTGCCAAATGCAGAAACATCAATGTAAGTTATCATCGGATGACATCTCTAGAAGTTCTTTAAAATGTGATTTAAGCCTCGTTCCCACCGACGGTATCTACCCTACTCTACTCTACACCAAAAAGCAGTGCGTCTCCAATGTCACGGCCGCCACCCGGGAGGCCCCTCCTCACCTTGCCAGTGATGTCATGCTAAAGCGACTGCAGCTAGCGCGTGTACTGCACACACAGACAAAGACAATTGAGAGCGCAATCAATGGTTTGTGCCTGTTTATTTCAGCCTGAAGACTTCGAATGAATATTGCAGCAACCAGAAGACTGCATTCAATAATGTTAAAAAGGTTTCCACTGTTGACATTTAACATTTTCAATTGATATTTTTACTGATTCTGAATTTACTTATAAGTATATAGATGCCATATAACTATGTGTAGTTAAATGAATAACACTGTGATAATGTTTTTGTGAAATATATTGGAATCTCTCACTCCCTTCCAGCTCTTGAGATAAGAATGTGTATGTTTTAAAAGTGGTCAAGTTCTCATGTCATTAGTCATTTGGTCGTAAAAACTGAAGCTCCAAGGTCAAAGCCTGTCGACATCATTTCTCCGAGGCTGGTGGGGAGCTGAGATAATCGTATCAGTATCATCATGTCTGCTACTATCGCTAAAAAAACAATTCTTGTTAACTGGAAAAATAAACAAACTGAATATCGACCAATGGTCTAACCTCCTCATAAATCACATTTTAATGGAAAAAATATCTGCCTCAAATAAAAACCAAATATCAAAATTTATAGAAACATGGTCTACGTATATAGAATTTTTTAACCTAATTCTGGTTACTTAATTCTGTCTGTTAGCGAGAGCCACCACATCGTGATAACTTACATTGATGTTTCTGCATCTGGCAATTTATTATTATATTATATTATTAGTATGGGATTTTTTTTAATGGGCTTTAGGTGAACTGATGAATACACACACGCTCGCACGCACGCACACACACACTCACCCACATACAAAAAAAAAAATATATATATATATATATATATGTGTGTATATATGTATATATATAAAAAAAAAAAAAACATTTATTAATTTTTTTTTAATTTATTTGTTTTTTTTTAAAAAAGGAGAGCAATGATGATGTCAAATCGAATGAACAATACTGAGCTCTCCTGAAAAAAAAAAATAAAAAAATCATCATGTCTGCTTATTAAGAACACTTAATTCTTTGTCAAGTCTAAGGGCGGGAGTATTCTTTTTACAAGTATAAAGCAACTGTATCTTCATATTCGTCACACTGGAAGCTTAACATCACCTTCGAATGTAAGCTATTCTCCTGTGTCTTTAAGAGCTCTTAAATAAACTCCTTAAAGGAACTTTTTTCATACGATCTCAATTCTGCAATTTATTTGAACACGCAAAAGATTACACTTAATAAAATAATCAAATAATGCCTTCACCACCTCCTCAAAAGTCCAAGCATTAATCTGTTTGGAAGTCATTGTTAATGGCAGCTGTTTTCCTGGGGTGGTGATGACGACATGTCGAACAAATCATTGGCCTCCAAAATGATTGCGTCACGTTTTGGAACCGGGCTACTTTTTTTCCATTTCCTTTTTTAGAACCGCAAAGGAGCAGGTACCAGAAAAAGCGAGTAGAATAGAGCCAGGTAGATTTGTTGGTGGAGACGGGGGGCTTTTGCAGAGTAGAGTATAGTAGATATCATACCGGCGATGGAAATGAGGCTTAAGCGGCATGGCTCAGTGGTAGAGTGGTTGTCTCCCATCTGTAAAGTTGTGGGTTTGCTCCCAGTGGACCTGGCAGCGCCACTGGTGTGCGAATGCGTGTGGGCACTATATAGTGTACAGTAGATAAAAGCGCTATATAAAAAGCAGTCCATATAAGCAATTTTAAATCACACAATAAACTAATAAAATATTGATTATTTTTCCAGGTGTGATGTGTGCGCAAAGTATCATTATGTTTTCACACACGTTTATCAAAATCAATATCATTTTTAAATGGGCAAACAGTGCATCGCCATGGCAACAGCATTAAAAACCTTTGCTTTTTACTTTGCATCTTGATCCTCTTCAGACGAAACACCCATATTTTGAAACCAATCGGATTAAGTGCCCTCATACTGTAGTCTCTTTCAAAATGGGAAACAACTATTTTGCTGGAGGCCTAAGAATACGTATGCATTTCAGCACTACTCACATTGAAAAATTGAGAAATTGCTAGTCAATTCTAGCTGGATAGCTAACCAACCACTTTTCTTGACTGAATAAATCAGAATGTAATAAATTAACACAACAGTGAGCAGCAGCAGCAGCAACAGTTATAATAACAACCCAGTGGCAGAATTAGATGAATGCTAAGAAAGCTACAAAACCAAACAAACCATCCTTTTCTTTACATTAATTGGAATCATGTACATTAAGTGTCCATAAAGAAGCTCTCTTCACATTTTATGAGTGTGTGCAACAAAGCGTTACGTGTTTGTCAGTGGACAGTTGCCTTTCTGTGAAAAGCTGACCATTATGAGAAAAGTGAGTCTTGTATGCAACAGAAAGTCAACACCTACAACTTATACATACTCACAGACAATTTATTTTTGTTTAAAATTATTTTACAACATGTTGAAGGTCTTTTGATTTATCACAGCCACAGAACAGTAGCAGCAATAATAATAATAATAATAATAATAATAATGATAATAACAATAATAGTAATAACAATAACCCAGTAGAAGCAGATCAATGCTGAGGACTAAAACAGAAAAATAAGATGGACGCTCTTTCCTGCTGCTCCCTCCAAAATACAAGGAAGGAATAATGCAAAAATACAAATTCTTGATTTTCAGTCAGATTTGCCCAATCTGATCATCTGCTTACATTGCCTGACTCAAACACAACTTCAAACCATAGAAACTTGCTTTTGGGAGTATCTCTTACGAACAAACTTGGAGGTGAACATTTAACAAAACGAGGGCGGACCCAAATGTACAAACATGACAAAAAGTAGTAGCATCTACTCAGCCACCAATAATGTGCTGTTTGATGTCTTTCTGAAAAAGAGGAGGTTATTTAAAGAAGGCTGCAATACAAATAGCTTGGCTTAAGTCAAATAATCAGCACCTATAAAATTAACCGATTATCATTGAAATGTTTCTTTTTAAATGCACAAAACCCCCACAATAAATAAGATTGACACAGTAGCAGGGACCACCATGAATTTGGCTGTAGTTTATTCATTCATCACGCAACCAGTAGATGTAGCCACAGCAGTATGTTTTCAAACGTGAGAGTGGTTATCTAATTCTATGCAATCAAAAAAGCAAACTAGTTAAAAAAAAAAAAAAAAAGTGGTGCTCCTGATCTGGTCAGGCAACAAGGTTACAGTACGCTTTTGGAGAATTGAAAAACATTTTTTTTTTTTTTTTAGACTTCATTTAAGTGGTCGTGTTAGGTAAATTCTTAGCTAGGGACTTTTTTTATCACCAAAAACGGTACACTACAATGTTTTCTAAATAATAATGATAATAATAATAATTACAGTGCATGACAAGATCTGCCATGGCTTATGAGTTGGATGATGAGAAAAAACAAAAGTGATTGTTCTACTTCAGCACTTAACCTCAGATAGTGATCAAACCCTTTATCACAAGTTTCAAACCTTATATAAAACAACCAAAAGTGAAAATTTTAGACGATGTAGAGACAAGTACTGTACATGCAAAACAACCCAAGACCAACAAAACATCAGATTTCTGTCATCAAATCAGTAAAGCGGGGAAACTTCAAAACAGGATGCAAAGAAAACAATTATTTTGATTACAGTGCACTTTGTGTGAAACAACAAAACAACCACACAGATTGCTAAATGAAGGCAACGGCAGCCCACCGATAAAGGAAGGCCAAGATTACGATACGTAAAAGAAAAAAATGAGAAGGGTTTAAAAATGATTCCAATACAAGAAAGGAAATAAAAGACTATATACAATTGTATGTACATTATACAGGATATGAAAGTTAGCGAGGATAAGGATGGCCCGAAATCTACTGACCAAACAAAAAACTGCATTTTACCTTAATAAATAGTAAAGTAAGTAATTTGCAGTTGGACGGCATCCTACTCTCTGCTGTAACTTTTGCTTTTCATCAACAACTGGGAGCATTCTGCAAGTGGCACGTACAAACAAAGTCTATGCACTGAGAAAAAGTTGGAGTTGTCTTGTTCTGTCTCAATGTGGAGCCACATACACGAGACAAAACTGACCCGACTTGCGGTGAGGCAGGGCAATTACCACAAACTGTATAATGCAATGTTGCCACAGTACACCGGCAACTCTTGAAGGGAATGTGGCGGGACAATTATGGCCAAAAGTCACCCCCCCACCCCC
Source organism: Vanacampus margaritifer (assembly GCF_051991255.1). NCBI lineage: Eukaryota > Metazoa > Chordata > Actinopteri > Syngnathiformes > Syngnathidae > Vanacampus > Vanacampus margaritifer. Next base: position 23,405,204 of record NC_135437.1, on the reverse strand, counting down.
GCCAAAAAAAAAAAAACCCTCCTCCATAATATATACATGAATTGTGTCCCAACATCGTGTTTACAAATCACCTTAAGAATACCACTGATTTAAATACAGCAGAAAAGAAGAGTCTGCAGTACGACCTTGGCAGGGGGAGGTCAGACTGCGCCTTTGCACGGGTAGCTCACAACAAGATCTGCTTCACCAGCCTGCTCGGAAGAAGCTCATGTTGGCTTGATGCAACAAAGACAAAAACAAATGTGTTTGGCAAGTGTCCTTTCTTCATGTCCAACAGTCTACAACAGGGCCCAAAAAGACAGAGCATAGGAAAATATACAAACTCTTAGCTGGTGATGGGTCTCGTCTACAGGTGTACATGAACAGATCTATGTGACCGCACATGGCATAGTCCAGAGAGGTCCATCTATGGGTACGCTCTAGGTTGGCTTCATGTATTATGCGTCGAAAACAAGCAGTCAAACAACTAAAAACTGTGAGTCTGTGTACATCTGTACTGCCAAGTTAAAATCCCAGAGAGTAAAAGAGGCTTATAAATAACAGGCAGTCCCAGACAGCCCAGCTACTGCTACACAAACGTCCTGTTAAAAGGGGGAAGTCAACGACAATAATATGTTTTTTATGCAGCCCCACTCGTCTAAAAATGCTATTCTGGTTTATATTGCGTTAGTGGAATATGAGTTATGCAGCAAAATCCAGAAGACATCAATGTTGCTCAGGTCTCAGGTATCAACCAATCACAGCGCAGCTTCAGAAAACAGGTGAGCTGCGATTGGTCGTTGACATTGATGTCATCTTCGGTCGACGGCAAGTGACAAAATGGCCGCCCCCTGAGATGGATAAAAAGGGCTGGGTTATGCTTCGCAACTCAAATTCCACAAATGTAATTCTATCAGAATCTTAGGTTTAGACTCTTAAGGTCACATATAACGTATTATTGTCGAGAAACGTTTAAAGGTTGACTTCCACTTCACTAAAATGATGCGAGCTGATCAGTCTGTACACCGACCAATAAAAAAAGGGACTTATTTTGCGATCACTGTTAAATCCTCCTCCACAGATCCCAAACTGTTTCTCAAATGCCATTCCTGACATTCATCTTCATATAAACACACAGTATATGAAAGTGCAGATGCCTGGAAAAATATGCACTGTATATTGAAGCTGGTAAAACCCTTTTTTTTTTTTTTTTGTCTTGCATTTGAATATGTTTGTAAATGAGGAGCAGGCACAGTCTTACAACTTGTAAAGCCAGAGCCGTTCCCAACCGAAGTCTTGGAAAAAGAGGGACCCCCGGCTATCAATCTGGACAACGCAAGTGGGGACTGAGGAGACTTAAGAGGGAAAAGAAGTCCATTTGAATAGCTACATCTTGAAATAGGGCAGAGAAGAGCTGGAATGTAAGCACTTCATCACATAAGAGATTCAACATAAAAAGAGTGGAAGGTCTTTCCCACAAAACATCACAGCTGGCGTATCTGACAACATATTACAAGAATATCGGGAGAAAAAAAATATCAGTTTTGTTACAGTATAGCAGGTCCTTGAACATCCTCTGATCACATTAGCAAAAAAAAAAAAAAAGGTCCACTATACATTGACAGCAGTAGCGAGGGAAGCAACAAGGTCCATAAAGCTTTCTTTGTTGGAAAAATTGGAACCTTCCTTCCTGGTGATGGCATCGTTGTATCGTCTCCTCACACACACACACTCAACGCACGTGTTAAAGTAAGGATGATTGCCATCTGACATCCTGGTCTCATGATGAAAATATCAGATGATGCAACAAAAAGTGAACTGTTTCCGGAGTGGCTATGCTTGCGGGAAATCGAGCTCCCCATACAGGTTAGGCCGGCACAGTCGATCACCAGGCCTCTGTGTACCGAACATCGACATCTTTCAGGTTGGGCAGTTTGGCCTGGGGGGGGGGGGGGGGACAACACATAAAACTCATAGTGAATATTGCACACGCAACTTCAAACACCCTTTGAAAAGCTTCAATTCATAATTAAACACAAGTTTTTAGACAAGATTATAAAAGCTGCAGAACAAAGAGCATCAAGCTAACAAACACATTGACAAGCAAAAAAACAACAACATGTTGTTTCCCCAAGCACAGTTTGATAAAACTCAATCAATGTCAAAAGAGTGCGACTTTTATTGTCACTTGTAATCAAACTTAAGGTAAGAGTGTTTTGTTTTACAGTAGACACCCACAAGTCATTCGCGGGCAAATAGTGAAAACTAGCGATCGGGAAATGAAGCTTCATCAACCACTTGCGATATTTTCTTACTCCTGTAGATGGTGCTCTTGATTTAACTCATTCACTGCCATTGACGGCTATAGACGTCAAAAATTCATTTAAACTATTTCTATTAGTTAAATTTTTTTTCCCCACTTTTGTTAACAAGAGTGGGAAAACCTCAATTTTTTTATTGTACATTTAGAACAGATATAAAATTTGTGATTAATCGTGAGTTAACTAGTGAAGTCATGCGATTAATTACAATAAAACATTTTAATCTCCTGACGCCCCTAATTTTTAATTTAAATCGCGCCAGGCGATTCATTTTTTTTTAAATTGTAATTAATCACATGACTTCAATAATTAACCCACGATTAATCACAAATTTTATATCTGTTCTAAATGTACAATTAAAAAAATGAGGTTTTCCCACTCTTGTTAACAAAAGTGGGAGAAAAAAATTAACTAATAGAAATATTGTAAAATAATTTCTGACGTCTATAGCCGTCAATGGCAGTGAATGAGTTAAATCAAGAGCACCATCTACAGGAGTAAGAAAATATGCTCTGATTTAACTCATTCACTGCCATTGACGGCTATAGACGTCAAAAATTCATTTAAACTATTTCTATTAGTTACATTTTTTTTCCCACTTTTGTTAACAAGAGTGGGAAAACCTCAATTTTTTTATTGTACATTTAGAACAGATATAAAATTTGTGATTAATCGTGAGTTAACTAGTGAAGTCATGCGATTAATTACAATAAAACATTTTAATCTCCTGACGCCCCTAATTTTTAATTTAAATCGCGCCAGGCGATTAATTTTTTAAAAAAAATTGTAATTAATCACATGACTTCAATAATTAACCCACGATTAATCACAAATTTGATACCTGTTCTAAATGTCCAATAATTTTTTTTTTTTTAGGTTTTCACACTCGTGGGAAAAATGTAAAACTAATAAAAAATAGTTAAAATAATTTTTTGACGTCTATAGCCATCAATGGCAGTGAATGATTTAAAGATGCACGAGCCCTCATCTTTACATCAAGAGCATCATCTAAAGGAGTAAACGAAAAAATCCCTTCATTTTATCATTCTTCATTTTCCCATCACTAGTGAAAACCCGTGTATAATTGACACCCAGTGAAATGCATAAAAACCCCAAACAAAAACAAAACACTGTTATACGCGTTTTCTATTAAAAATGGGGAACCCCCACTAAAAAAACTATTTAAAAAAACTGCAATTGGAAAAAAAACATGAATTTGCAATTCCATATTTACATATAAACAATAGTTATTTTTATATTTGTGTTACCATTCGGAATGTTAAAATATGAGATTGGCAGACACCCTGTAATGTACAAATATGACCAATTTTTTTTTTTTATAGATTCATAACAAATTTCAATTAGAGGAAAAAAAAATCCATCAACTCTCTTGGACACTTGAACTATATCTCAGATGTGTCATAAAACTGCCTTTCGCGGCAGCCGTGCAGTATTGCTGCCACATAGTTGGATATTTTTAGAAAATAGGTTACATACATTCGAGTAAGCCGGTGCAGAATGAAGCGCATAAGGTAAGTGTGTACAGATTCATTTCCCCCTATTACACTGCATAGTCAGCTTATTGTTTTATTTATTGCATCGCTCAGAAAAAAAAAGTTTGTTTCTACCTTATTCCGTTTTTCAGTAATCAACAATAGAAAATGGTTAGTTTCACCTCTGTTTTGAAACAAACGTCTTTTAACGTCTTTGGCACTCCATAGGATTTTACTAAACGTTATTTAACGTTTTTTGGCAGTCAAAGAGTAAATAGTTCCACTGAGAATATGCAGTCTCCTGGTTGCTGTTATTAGTATAGCGAGCATTCAAGATAAAAGAACCAGAACTTTACAAGTAATTTTTATTCCTTTTCAGGATCTTGTTCTTTTCTAAATCTCCTATTTGGAGTTTTCTGACCATTCATGCAGTTGCTTTACCTTGACATTTGCAATTACACAATTTCCCCAGAAGCTTTTTGGCCCCTGTGACCAAACGGCCCCGAGTTGGGGGTGGTCCCTATCAACTTGTGATGGCCCAAGGTATGAGATAACAGGAAATCATAGTCAAAAAAGGGTAACAAAAAACATCCTGAGGAGTGGACCTGGCTTAAAAATACATGTCATAAAAGCCTTTATATGAAAATGACACAAAGTCAAACATTTTGTCGTTATCAGATTTATGTCTTGTATTTTTACCTTGAGGTCCTCATATGTGTCCGCTGTAAGCTTGGTGCTGTTCATGTTCAGGCTACACAAACTCTTCATGGCTGAAACAAGCATATGGATAGAATTTGTAATATATTCACACATATTCTCACGGAATTCTTGGAACAATAGTAGACAGAGAGTCATGTGCAAGCCCTATTTTCTTACAGCTGAGAGCCAGTAATCCAGCATCAGTGACAGGAGTCTCACACAGGTTCAACACTTGAAGGCAGGCCAGGTGCTCAGACAGCAACCGCAATCCTGCATCCCCGAACTGTGGAAAGACATTAAATATCCATATGGTATTTTTCTGAATCTGTTTTGTTATCTGCATTTGACGACATCACAAAAATAGAGACGTTTTGATTGTTCCCCTAAGGCGCCATATATTGCGTAATGTGTATCAATCGCTAACTTCGCCCTCCCATACTATATACGTTCTGAGCACCATATTTGCAAGTTATTTCATAATATAACATTGGCCCATATCTGCCGCTACAGTGTGCAGTTAGCCATCAAGGTTTGCATGCAACACGATGGCAGACTGGACGGTTTCAATGCAAATTAGCCACCTACAGACGCTCCCCTACTTACGAACATTCGTGTTACGAACAACGGTACTTACGAACATGTCTGCGCGCTTGCGCGCATGTCAAAAAATGTTCGGAAAGAGATGCTGTAAGTTCGATTTTGTATTGCGCACCTTTTTCCGAGTACTGTAGTGCTTCTTTCCGCCGCTAATACCGACGCTTGGCGCTGTGAGAGCTCACCCAGCATTGGAGGCTCAGCAACGTGTCGAGGAGGAGGAAGAAGAAGAAGAAACGCCTGTCGCTCATAGATAAAGCCATCGCACTCTTCGAGCAGCAAGACCCAAATATTGAACGTTGCACAAAGGTTGCAAATCAATTGAATGATGCCATACAGTGCTACCGCATCATTTATGATGAAAAAAGAAGAAAACTGTGCAATCGTCGTTAGATCGCTTCTTTCGGCCAGTTTCTAGTAAATTCTCCAAGGAAGATACTCATCAACCGTCATCTTCTTCTCCGCGACCCTCAACTTCTTCCTACATTGAAGTTACGGAGGAGGAAGTAACTTTTGAAGCCGATTCCAGCGACGGCGAAGAACCTCTCATGATATAAAATCCTCCTCTTCCTCCATCAAATCCTTAAGCATCGAGTACATCTTCCAAAAGTAAGTTAAACTTCATTTTATTTATCTTATTACGTACATGTACATACTGTGTGTGTCTCTCTCTCTCTCTCTCTCTAACATACGTAGTACAGTACTGTATGTATTCTCTGAAGCAACTTACGAACAAATTCACCTTACGAACGATCGCTCGGAACGTAACTCGTTCGTAAGTTGGGGAGCGTCTGTATTAGCAATTACTAATGTAACGACTACTAGCTGCTAATAGGCTCGTGGACTGGAATCCATGCGCCGACCCAATTCAGACACCACTTAAGGGAAAGTTAAGCATTTATTACGTTCGCTAGCCCGCCAACCAACATGCTAGCAAGCTCATGAGCTTGTTAAACCGTGGCGAGGTCGTCCAAGACGCTACACACTGTGTGCTGTGGTTGCGTACATAATAGAGGCACTTGGTTTTTGTGCCCAGCGCAAGTATTACACAAAGCATGATCAAAATCTGAGCAGTGGCAGGTGGCAGTGGTATTTTCACAGACGCAGGCCGCGTAGCGCAGTAAAAAGCCCGTTTAGAAGGAAGAACTCCATGAGTGGATGATGTAACATGGCCAGAGAGATCATAGATCTGTGCCCCTGTATAGTGAAAATTGTGAACTATTTCACGTGGCTCAACATTCTAGTCGAATTTGTCATATTTTGTATAAGCCATATCTCACAATGGAGGTTTTTATTAACCACTCGAGGAAACAAGGCTTGGCAACGTGGGCGTGACATATCCTGCATTTGCTTAAATCCAGCTTTAAAAATAAAAACGTGACAGTAAAATTACACGGTTACATCCCAGGATGTTTTAGTGTATTGCATCAATGATAACTGCGGACAAGAATAAGTTCTGTTTATACACGTCACGAGCTAAAGTTAGCAACATCCACCCAAATGAGAGGCAGTTAGAACTTGCAAAAAAAAAAAAAAATCAAAAATCACCATTGTATTATTGTTACAAGGTAGGATTTCTATTCAAGAAATGTTAACTAACTTTCTAAAATATAATACAATATAAAAACATATATATATATATATATATATATATTTTCATACACAGGTGTTGAGTTTATTGTGCAATAACTTAAGTTAACCTTACCACAAAACAAGCAAGATTGTAAAACGTAGCAAAATGTAATCAATGTTATTTATAAACTGGATTGTTGAATTTTTGTGTATTCCTCTCTATTGCATTTTATGGTATTCTAAAGCCTCACTAGAAAGTTAAAATTGAAGCTAGACATCAGACCCCCTCCCCTTTTTAAAGCAATGTTGTATTTAACGAGTCTGTTAAATAAATATTAATACATGAAAAGTAACACAAAGCAAGTAAATGAACTACAGACAGACAAAAAGCAATAGAGAAGAATTCTCAAAATTGTAGCAATCCAATCTATAAATAATCATTAATAGGCTATTTGAGGTCTTGCTTTGTTCTTTAGTTAATTAACATTGGCTAGAAGAGGATTTAATGTACCCTTCTGACTAGGGGTGTTAGAAAGAATCGATTCGGCAATATATCGCGATATTACAGCACGCAATTCTCGGAACGATTCAATATGCGGCCGAATTGATTTTTAAACATACATTTTTAATGGAAATATTCAACAAAACGTCTTACTTAGGGTTAGGATTCACACATTAAGCATGGAAGAATGTTATATTACTGGAACATTAAGCCATAATATTTGATTTCAGTGCTGTTCAAACATGAAACAGACTGCAACCTGTTTGCTTAAATGCAGTGGCTCAGTTATAAGCCAAAATTTTCAGATAAATACATTTTCATACAAATCTTACAGTGTACATGTAAACGTTTACTGATTAGTATTTTCTAAATTTGAGCAAAAAAAAAAAAAAATCGCAATAATCAATTTATAGATTCATATCAGGATTAATCGGCATTGAATCGAAACGTGACCTATGAATCGTGATACGAATTGAATCGCCAGGTATTAGGCAATTCACACCCCTACTTCTGACAAAAAACCCCGGCCATAGTCAGGTCTCCCCCCTAGTAAAATCATGGTCCCATTTTAAACAGAATATTATGGAGGATGTGCACATACCTGTATATTCAATTGCAGCACATTCGAAGCGGGTTAGGGCAAACAAAGCGTGGCTTTCATGAGTTTGCTGACTTCCCCCAAGTTATCGGAGCCATCCATTTCTCGATTTGCCTTCCACTACCTTACAGTACTACGTCATTTTTTCTTATAATTGAAGTGTCTGTGTGCCGCTCAACATGGGAGTTTTTGCGGCTTGATGAAGTTGTGAGATTTGATGGCCGAGTTGTGCGCGTGTACCTGAGTGGACCACAGGTTAAGCTGTTTGAGCGAAGGCAGCTTGATGAGCTGCTCGGCACAGGCACTGGTGACATTGGTGAAGGCCAGGCTGAGATTCTCCAAGTTCCCAAAGGAACCTGAACTCAACAGGCGAGCCAAGTCTGCATCCTAAAACATAACAAAGGGTACATTCATTCAGGACAGAGTGGCTAAGAAGAAAGACACTGGAGCTCATCACTGTTATCTCACCGTGGACTTGGAGGGGAGAGTCAGGCGGGTGGGGCCTCCTTTTCTTTGCTATAAGACAAAAAAAAAAAAAAAAAAAAGAGGGCGTCAATACACATGACCTTGCAGGAACATTTTCAGGCAGCAGATGGTGTGTGTGAGTAGTGTAATGTCTAAGTAAGGAAGTTGACACTTTTGAGTAATAGGGTGTATTATGTGGAAAACTGGTGGTGCTAAATGTTTGAATCATACAAATAAAGTGTTTGTTTTTTTTACCCATCAGCCACAAATGCTGAAAATATATAGTATGTTGAAATTTGTTATTCTTGCCGTTAGTGTAACTGCTTCAAAATAGAGTCAGAAATAACATTCTACAATTATAAAGAAGCATGCAACTGTTTACAAAGAGGAGCAAAGGCAGATACTCATGTGCCCACTTGTTTAGCTACAATTAATAGCAATGTCAAAATATGTCCCTTGAAGGATTTTAGACTCTTGAATGGTACGTTATATCCCGGGAAAAACAATTAAGATCTCCACTCGCTGAGATGACCAGATACTAAATAAGGTCAATTGGTGAAATTTTTACGTTTTAGTATGTGGTCAACTTTGAGCAGAACACAAAACTAGAATGAATAGTAGCAGCAATAAACAGTGAAACGCCGCATCCTTGCTTGCATATTTCCCCCCCTCAATATTTTAAAAATATATTTTATTTCCATTTTCCATGGAAAACGCATATGGAATGTTAATCAGCATTTATTTCTAAAAGAATGTTAGGGGTTTAAAGAAATGTGGTTTTTCCACCTCAATGCAGTTCAATGGGCGTCAACAAACCGATTTTTGTATTCACAGGTCATTGTATATCTAGCCATTCGTTTTCTACCACTGATCCTGTTCAGAGTCATGGGTGAGCTGGAGTCTACTCTAGCAGACTTTGGGAGACGTGCTTTCTGAAAGTTTGACTAATACCAAGGAAAGTCGACTAGTCACAAGTCAGGCCACCAAAAACATTGACAATTTATTTAATCATCGTTTCTTTTCCTGACGCTTTTTTTTCTCTCTCTTTGAACTGCCTCGCTTCCCGGGAAGCTGCCTGTTGTTGACGCACATGTGCCATGGAGGTAATCCGGGTCACCTGTGATGTAAACAGAAGTGCTAGGGCTACTATTGCATAATGGCTAACCGGTGTTGGCAACTAGGGTTAGACCGGGCCGATTATCGGCGCCGATATTCAGCATTTTGACTAATATCGGCATCGGCCATTTTGAAGAGTTACATGGCCGATAATAGATAATTTAAAAAAAAAAAAGGGTCAACTTCAGGCAACTAATTTAAATGTATTTAGTATTTTATTTTTATTTTCAAAGATGCTGCTGTCGCTGGGAACTCTCTGCACTAAGAGAAACTAAGATAAGTACAACTTTAATTTCGGAATACTTTATTCACTGTTGAAAAGTGTTTATTTAACTTTTAAAAACATACTGCCACTGGGAGATCCCGGAACTTTTTGTTAGATTTTCAAAACGAAGATGTCTATTGACAAAGATTTTTTTTTTTTAACTCCAATATTTTAGGAACCCTAAAAAGTCACTCGATAAACATATGCTTTAATATTTAAAGTAAAAGTAAGAGCTAGAGTTTGTATTTTTTGCAAATTTTGAAGCCAATATTTTATCTTTTAATGAAAATGAATTTCAACTCCATGACTACCATCGGTCCATTGCAACACAGCTTAGAAGTTTATTTTTTATTTTTGTTGAAAGCACAGTGCCTTCTATTCCTATTTTTTTTAGTAACCCGTTAGCATTTTAAAAAAAGTTTCCAAAATATTTTTATTCAAGTATTTCTGTTTGCATTTATTAATAGTTGCATAGCATTTATAGTGCAAATTTTCATGGTGTAGTTTTTGGTTTCATTTTATACAAGCTGCAAACTTGAATCAAAGTCAAATGTACTATGATCTTAAATCATTTCAGTTTGCACATACCTTTAAGAATATCCAGCTGTAAGATAACAGTTATATGTTGGCATGTGTGTCTTTATGTGCATTACTAATAGTAACTCACTAGTTCTTTGAGCTCCCGCTGTCGGTCGCAGAGCTGTTCGTACATGCGCAGGCCAACCTGGGTGCTCTCCAGGGTGGAGATGATCTGCAGCTGGGTGTCCTTGTTCTCGATGATGTTGTACTCCAACATCAGACACAAAATCTGGCCACACACGCACACAATCAAATTTTTATAATAGATGGCGCTCACGAGTGAAGACCACCACGGTCGAAGTGCACTGGAAGTGAAAAAAATTGAATGAGGAGAGCTGCTCCCATTGGATGGCAAACAAGTTGGCTGCTTCCAAAATGGCGCAAGCGCTCTCTTCTTATTGAAAAGAGAAAAAAAAGAGCAGCCATGCGCACAGTCCGACTGTGCTATTGTGTTACATTTGCACTGGGCATAAAGCTAGGGCCTTAAGCATTCAAACAAATTCCTCTCATGACGTCCCTCTTCTAATTACAGAGAGAGAAAGAGAAGCAAAAATAACACATTTCATTTAATAATCAATGACCAACTGCTTTTCATTTTTATTTAATCAACATTTTTTTTTTTTACTTAAATTCAAACTGTGCATAGCAGCAAACTGTATTTACCTCCCTAGAAAGAGTAGTGACTATGTGACGAAGTGATGCCAGATCCACACAGTTGCGCGTTTACTGGCAAAAACATCACATTCGAGCTAGCATGGTTTGTTAAATAAATGAATCAGTCAGAAGTGCAACTCTGTTAGGCTGTCAGCAAAAGTGTGCATTGTCATTATTAAATTCATTTAAGTGCTTTTCGAAAGTAGTTAAACGGCTCTTGACATGGGACACTCACTTAGCGGCTAGCTGCTAGCCACTACACGCTAACGCTGTTAAGATAGCCGCCACCCCACTATGCATTGCTGGGAACGATTTAAAAAATAAATGCGTTTCAAGGCATTGAAGATATTCTTTGGTAAGCTAAGGTATATTTTGAAGTCGCCTTCTCATCACATGACCAACATGTAAAACATTAACAAATATAGCTGCGGCTATTCATCCCAAAGATACACACCAAATAAACAGGTACACGAGGCGGGAAAAAATTCCTTTAACAATTATTAGTTTTTTTTTAATCGAGGTATTCAAATTTGTCCCATACCCCTAGTAAGTAGATCCTTTTTGTTTTGTAACTGTTGACTGTAAATGGATTCTATAACCTGAACTGTTGCAAAATTGAGGAACATATTCACTATCATTGACACTTATTAGATTGCAGCCCTCCACCAAGGCAAGGCAAAACAATCCTAAACATGCCATTCTGGCTCGTACTGAAACAAGGCAACTCTCTCAAACGAGTGTTGTTGCGTTTTTTCTCACTAATTCAAGTGGGCTGTAGCATTGTAAAGTGACAAGAAATCCCTTTAATCATCACCAAAACTCAATGAGGTCTTTGTTGGCACAAACGTGATTAAAACAGCCATTTACGACTACTTTAAATAGACCAAAAAAAAAAAAAAAAAAAAGAGTCTACTCTAAACAATGACATACCTCCACCATGGTCTGGTTCCCGCGCAAGGCCAATAGCATGCAGGGGCCAAGCTTGTTCTCAGCCAAAGAGAAGAGGAACTTCTTAGTCTTATAACAGGAGCCCATCAGGATATGCACCTGGTATAGAAGAAGAGGAAGAGGAAGAGGAATTGGACCATTGATGACATCCAACTAAGGTTAACTGTGTCATCGAGAGGATGTACACCCACCATACTGGCAAAAAGTTCTCCATCATCATCACAGGCCACACCTCCTGGACTATAGAGTTGAAACCAGCCATCTTTTCCTGAACGCACGCTGAGCAGGCAGGAATGGACCTAAGGTACAAAGGAGTTGTTCACAAGTGTGCTCTGGAGCGTTGAGGGGCTTGACACTTCAACAAACTCTCACCTCCTGCCTTGGATCCTCTGCAAACCTCTGAATAACATATTTCAGTTCCCTATTCAGACGAGGAGACACAATGTGAGTAAGGTAAAAATCAATATTTTGCGATCCAGTGATGCTGTACGCGATACTTACTTTGTGAATTTGGCATGTGCAAGGGCCCTGTAGAAGAGGACAAATGACATGTCAGTGTCTTAATGATCGCATTGTTGAATATTTTGAATAGTTTATCGTATTATTCATACATCACTTGAGCTCACTGCACTATATTTGGTTTGAGCTGAACCTTTCACATGGCCACTGATGACACAGCTCTTCTTTGTTAATTTATCTTAGAGGAACCACTCAACATGCTGTCAGAGGTCATGTTCTACTGGTTATTACGTTAGTCCTTGAGAACAAAAAAAATATTGATATGGAACGCTATCTATACAAGATAAGAAAGTCATTTTTTGTAATCGTTTGTGACGCTTATTCTAATCAACTGGCTTCGATAATATATTAAGTGATGCACTCAAGGGTGGTTTTCCATGTAATGTGAAAGCCATATAACCTCGGTGTGCTATAACCTGCATTAACCAAATCATTTTTAGCCTAAACAGCTCTGTAGCTACGCAACACAGTAGGTAGGTTCACATTGTTGAGTAAGACATTGGACGCCAGCTCACTTTTTTAACTGACTGCCTTGCTCAATTTAAAGGGAAACAATGGAGCCGCTTCCACTGGCCGAGAAGCAAGTCGGCTATGTTCATAACAATTGTTAACTTTTTTTGTCTCAAAAATACCAACAGAAAGAAAACTCTACCCATGTGCAAAGTTTGCGCTAGACTTGTGCGGGGTGTGAAAACAGGGTGTGAACGAATCCACAGTTCCTATTGGTGAAGCAATCACAAAGGACAAGCCGTGTTGTTGAGCAGCAGTTGACACACAAACACTTAAGCAACAGCTCGCCCCAAAAAAAACACACTCAGAAAGTGAACTTCTCTCACTACATACTATAAGTACTGATTCGAGCGCCATTATTCCATAAGCGGCTGTCTGGCGCAATTGCCACTTCCTTAGTAATAATAACACATTTCTACCCAGCATGCGGTTAGCTAAAAAGCCATGCCTAAAACACGAAAAACGCACCTGCCCTGGAGAGAAGAGCTTGGTGTTATTTAAATTCCTGAGTGTTATATTATTTGTTGTTTTCGAGCTACCATAGTAAGTCGAAACGCAATTGTAGGGTTTGCCTCTGAGCTAGTTTGCTAGCTAACGGCTAATGCAGCACTGTTCAAAAGCATGCGACTGATTGGCAGAGCAGACAAAGCACATTTTATGGGATGAGGGATTTAGTTTTCATGATTTTAGAGCCTGATTTCATTTGTTTATTTTCTTCATTCACATTAGGCAGATTTGTTAGCATCAATCTTATCTGTGATGTGTAAAATTTATTTAAAAAAAAATATTTTCCCGGTCTTTAAAATGTTACATCTGTTTATGATGAGACTGAAATTAATTAAGTCACTTTACAGATACAATTTTCTCTGGGAAACATTGTTTTGAGATTAGAACAATGTGAAAGAACCAGAACAATATCGCATTTAGAGGTCCTACATTTTTGGAATGACTTTGATACGTCTTTGCGAAATCTATCCTCTTAAACTGTTTTTTTTTTTTTTTTTAGTAATTGAAGCTACATTTACTCATATCCTGATTTTTCATAATTATTTTACATTTCCCTCTTTGTCCATTTACAAGGAAATCACAAATCAGTTTTTACTGCATGTACTTCTTATCCTCTATTCTTTCTCTTCTCAATTCAATTCATTTTGTACAGTTAGTTTTTATGGATTTTATTGTCTATCTAGAATTTGTTAAATTTGATATGACCCTTTGAGTGTGGAGCGGAATCTTGTACAAGCCATTTCGGCTTCATTCCCTCCGTGCACTGTTTTTAAATTGGGCTAAATAAATAAACCAAACCAAAACAAAGTCTGAACAGATATTGTGCCTGCCTTCGGATCCATTGTACATGGCCGTTACAAAATCTTGTTTATCGCAATAATGTCAGTGTATGCGTGTTAGCATGTGCATTGATGTGCCTAATTGTATCCTGAGCAACAGGATACTTGGGAGTATTGTTGTCTTTTCCTAATGACGCCTCAAGTCATCTACGGGGCAACAATGGTGTAGGTGAGTTGCAGGTCATCTCATCTCCATTGCTTAATGAACCTCTCAAGAGCTGCTTCCAGAAATGGCTTGGGGCTACTTCAAGCATATTACAGTATGACAGACTCTCTGGGGAACGAGAAATGAACTCTCCAGTTCGCGGAGAGAGACAGCGTGTTGTTGAGGGACTTCAACCAACGTCAGCATTCAGGTCCCCATAGGAAACAACTTCGTCTTACCTTCCCAAAGCAAGAAAGTATTGTTAAAATGGACTGTGTTGTTAGTAACAATGTATAATTATGTTTAGGCTGGGGTTATTGGACGGGAACTAACTTAATTGTTTAGCATTCAAAAATTGGATTTGATGAAGGCTCATGTCTACATGTCTAATGCGTTTTTAGATAAGGAAAATATTTATACTGTGCTTTCTAAAAACAGAGCAATAACATACATATAATGTTAAGAATTAAACAGTTTGTGTATCATGATTAAATACTTCAAATGAACTAATTGTGGCGCTGCTCCTGGTGTGAGTGCCTTGGCCACCAGGGGACAGTATAATCAGTCATGCAGACCAAAAAAAGAGTTTCACATTTACAGTACTGTGCTTCAGTAAGATGCAGTAATATGTCAAGGGAAAGAAACAACAGGTAAAATTGTATTTTAATGGCAAATTGCCCAGCCGTATTAAAAGCACTATAGCCTATAGTGCACTGTATTTCTGGGACTGAAACCTCATTTGGCCTTTGAGTATTTTTGATCAACTATGGGGAATATTAAATAAATTAATCAACTGTTGTTGTTGTTTTTTTTTATGTCATATTTGTATTCATTTGAGATGACAGACAGTAAGGTGGAGATGAAGTCTGTGTGTTCCCCTCGTGCTTGCTTGGGTTTCCCTGGATTTCGGCCACATTTAAAAAAACAAGCACGTTTGGTTAATAAAGACTGTAAATCATCCTTTGTTGTAAATGCAAGGCGAATGGTTGCCTGTCTAGATAAGCCCTGTGATTGACTCCAGCTCACTATGTGCACTCCGTTTTGCCTCACTTTCTACAAGATGCAATTCACAACATGGTTCGAATTATCAATGAAGTCTTACTTGCGGCACAACAATAACCGTGAAAAATAAACCACAGTACTTGGCTAAATTCATTCACTGTGCTGACGTGTCCATTTTAACGTGTGTGACGACTCACTCTTTTGGAAAAGGGATGGGCTGCAACAGGCTGGCCAACGCAGGCCTCCAGTCGTCATAATCCGACCTGACACACACAAAGACAGTCATTAGAGGAACAGAGATAAAGAGGGTTGGACGCTGAATAAGTAATAACAAAAGGTGTGGTTGAACACGAGCCGCTGAGATGACGCAAGCCCACTGCTGATTTAACAGAAGGTGTCTCGCATTACTGGGAGTGAAGTAACACCAGGTTCTTTTTAGTTAACAAATGATGAAGTCTGGTTGAAGGTCAGCCTCTTCAATGTGGTTACAAGACCTTCACTTTGAAAGAAAGTCACACGTAGCAGCTCCACTTTCACGTTGTGTGATGACATTCAGCACCGTCCGACCCATTTTCACTTCATTACTTCAGGCATACCCATATGTCACCTTCACTGAGTAGAAACCACTCTGTATTGTCTCGGTATTTCATACTGTACATAAACACTAACCTAATATAAGAGCTGTACCAAAAAAAAACTTTAAAAAAATCTACCTTCACAAATCAATGTGAAGTTTGTTCGTCATCAGGACCCATTAGATAAAAAAAAAAAATTGCTGTACAATGAAAAGTATATATGTTCAAATCTGGTGAGGTTTTGTTTTTTTAGTCTAAAAACTTTGGAAGTCGTAATTGCTTTTTAGAGTCAATGTTTATGATTGTAGTTTGGGGGTGAATAGAACACTAAAAGGAAATGTGGGTCATGTAGGTCAAAGTATTACAGTCTTCAGTATGATGCAGTCCAGTTTTGCATCACTGGAAACTAAAACACCTCAAAAATAAATATATTGTTAAATTCATTCATTTTGACACTGGCATCCATAAACCTTGAAACACTTTTGAGGCACTTGTATCATCTTTCACATCAGGGGATAATATGAATGTCTCACATGCTACACATCTTTACAAATACAAAGAGGCGGATTGTTTATTTCTCTTACTCATGAATTTGACGTTTAGCTGTGAAATGACAGGAAAGACGGGGGGAAATGAACAAACTAAGATTTAAATGTAATACATTCTTCTTGGTATTGTCATATGTGTTGTAACCAGTGGATATTTTAAGGTTGAGAGATCTCGCAAAAGAAGTTCACATACCAAAGTCAAACATGAAAAAATGTGAACTACACCGAGATATTTTCAATTTATTAATCTGACCTGGCGTTTTATTAGGTTATAGATAACTTACTATGACAGCTTTTTATAGCATTGGACTATGTGATAAATGATTTACTGATCAGCATGTGTTTTGCAACTTTGACAAGGTGGGGTTCTATCCACCTTTTTTCTTCTTCGAATTTTCAAGAATAGCAAAAAATAAACCTGAATGGAAATGCTAAAAATTCGGCCTAAAATTTATAAAAAAGTTTTTACACTTTTAGTGGGTCAAATTTCCAATGTAGCCATAGAAGGAAAATGCTATTTTTGGCTATGGAAACTGGTTGCGCAAATAACAATGACATAACCGGATGCACGTGACATCACAAGAATTTTTGTTTTACGTCACCCACATATTGTAGAAGTCATAAAAAATGGCGGCGGATGATAAAGTAAGGTAATTTGGAGGTGACGAAGAAATTGAGATTTGTTGCCATTTGTTGACAGTCAGTCGAGTGTCTTGTGGCAGAGACGCTGTCATATGACGTCATCTCATGCCGCAGTCTCCTCTCCTCTCAATATTCGCAAAATTATAAATGAAAATGGTTGCATGTTGGTTTTGCGCATTTTCACTCAATTTGCTTAAAAATGTCCAAACATTTGATTGGAAACCCCATTCCTTTCCCCAAGGTCAGTGCAAGACTCACAGCATCTTCAGGATAAGAGCGAAGCATCCAAGCACACGGTCCGCCTGCGCAGGCAGCTGGATGGACAGAGTGTTGACGGCCGGGCTGACCAGCAGACAGTCGATGAGGTTGGGTTCATTGTCGTGTTCGGATTTCCGCTTTGTGTTGGCGGAATTGTTGTTGCGCTCCAGTTCCACCAGGATCTCGCTGGAGTTGACAACAGATGGAGGTGGGGAGAGGGGCATGCTAGGAGTTGGGGAGCATTTGGGGATTGATGACGGAGGGTTTGGAGGAGCAGGAGGAGGTGGCTGAGGAGGACTGGGGTTGGGGGAGAGGGGGAGCAGGGTGGTAGAAGGTGGCGTTGGAGGCTCGGGGCGCAGCAGGCGGAGGGGCATCGGAGGCTTGCGGTCATTCTGTTGCTGGCAGCCATTTCTGATTTCCTTTAAACTTGGAGAGTTGTCGCGACTGGAGGGTAGAAAGGCGGTGGGGGAAAAAAAAAGCAAAGGTGATGGAGATGAACCTCCAAGAATGAACATATGCACACATATAAACAACAAATAGGTGAGACCATTGAGCCAGGGGAGTAAGTACCTTGGGGGGGGGAGTTTCCGAAAAGGAAAAAAATAAAAATGATGTGTTATTCTCTGGGGTGAATGATGTTGGCAACGGCAATGCTAATGACGCTGATTGTGTGGTTACATCATACGAGGTGTATTTTGGTCAATACAAAGCCTCATGGAAAATACTTGAGTGACACCACTTAGGGGCAAGCTAAACATTGTAAAAACATGCAGATTAGGAATAGGCTAAATTGCCACTCAGTCCATTTTGCATCTGAAAGGCAGGTGCAAAACAGCATCGTGCATGCAAAATGCAAGGTGTCAGGAGAACTGTTCGGCTTGCGTATATATATATATATATATATATATATATATATATATATATACATATATATATATATATATATACACATATATATACATATATATACACATATATATACATATATATATATACATATACACATATATATACATATATATATATACATATATATATATACATATATATATATACATATATATATATACATATACATATATACATATATATATATACATATACATATATATATACATATATATATATACATATATATATACATATATATATATACATATACATATATATATACATATATATATATACATATACATATATATATACATATATATATATACATATACATATATATATACATATATATATATACATATATATATATACATATACATATATATATATACATATATATATATACATATACATATATATATATACATATATATATATACATATATATACATATATATATACATATATATATATTTTTTAGGGGTGTTAAAAAAAATCGATTCTGCAATATATCGCGATATTACAGTGCGCAATTCTCAAATCGATTTGATATGCAGCCGAATCGATGTTTAAACATCATTTTTTTAATGGAAATATTCAACAATATGTCTCACTTAGGGTTAGGGTTCACACGTTAAGCATGGAAGAATGTTAATTAATGGAACATTAAGCCTTAATATTTTATTTCAATGCTGTTTATACAAGAAACAGATTGTTTGTTAAATACAGTGGCTCACAGTTGTAAGCCTGAAGCTTCAGATGAATAAATATATTTTCCTAAAAATCTTACTGTGTACATGTATAAGTTTACTGATTAGTATTTTCTGAATTTGAGTAAAAAATAATAATAATAGCAATAATCAACTTATAGATCCACATCAAATTGAATCGTGACCTATGAATCGTGATACGGATCGAATCGCCAGATACTAGGCAATTCATACCCCTAATATATATGTATAAATAAACACAATAAATTTTTTTTAAATTAGATTAATCACATTTTAGAATTTTGATTAATCACGATGAATCTAA